>NW_020884876.1:19365976-19460629 GCF_003945725.1 Corapipo altera
CACATGCCATCCTATTGCTGCTCCTACACTACAGGGTAAGGTACTTCTTCCTTTCACTTCAAACTACTGCCGTGATGACAAAATGTCATCCTACACATTAAATAGAAAAGACCAAAGTAATGGTTACCTCAGTAAAGCTCTCAACAGATAATTATATTTAAGCCAATTTTTAATCATAAAGAAAGTAACTTTTTATTTGGGAACAAAACTGCATACAGTCTTTAGTAAATATTTTTACATCTCTAGTGTCAAAGCTGAGAAACGTCAACCACTGATAGAAAGGCTTAAGCATGCGAGAGTCCACTCTGTAATAAGTGTAAAAGACAGGAAGGAAAAAACAATCTCTTTCAGAAACAAAATTTGTAGGCTCTGACTGCTAACAGGATGCTTGTACTAATTCAAGACTCACTAGGAAGACAACTTCTTTAGTGTTCCCTAAACTATTTAATGCAGTTTTAAAAAAATTATAAAGAGTTTTTTTGTACAAGATGGAAATAAAATGATTTCACTCTGAAGCTTTCCTATCCGTATAAACATAAATTGATCTGTTTGTTATATAGGTAATGGAAACTATGAGGAAGCAAGCTAAGTGTTATTTTCAATCAATTTAAGCTTAAGCATCAGAATTCCTGTACAGATGTGAGCTGAAAGGATCAAACAATTTCAACAGAAGTACAGTAGCAAACAACTTACTAAAAGATGAAAATAAAGATGGGGAAGAGACAACTTCAGCATACCTGTTTGCAAGCTACATAGCTTTAAAACTCAATTCTTAGGAGCATTTCTAATTTAAGCAACAGTATCAGCACTTAGATTAGACTTCAGTTTGTTCAAGAAAATTAATTTCCATATGGATTTTTTCAGTTTTAAAGTTAATGGGCTACTAGTTCAGCAAGAAAAACAGATTTTAATCACCTGATGATCTGGTCTACCAACTCTTAATGCCTATGGGATTCCAGATCAGGGGGTCCTAATGCAAATGCCTATATGAAGCAACAGTGCTCAGGAGCTATATTTTAAGCATATATTGTTTTGGAAACCAAAAAGTCTGTAGATTTTCTCCACTTTTTTCCTCTTATCTCTTCCTTCCCTGACTTCCATCTTTATTCTAAGTAGCTGATGCAACTGCATATGTGAAAAAATAATCAAAAGTACAGAATTATAATCCATTTTAATTGGTTTAGCTCATCCCATGATTTTTCCCTTGAAGGTGCCTTCTTCCATGCAAGGAGCATGGTTTGGTAGTGTTATCATCGGGGGCCAGTCCTGTATTCTCTGACAGGCAGTTGTTACCTATGTTCAAATTTTTAAATTAAATTAATCAATCCGTACTGAAAACATTAATCCATCGAGAGACATGGACAAACTGACAACGTACTATCTCCTATGTAAGTTTTAATCATATTTTCCTCCCTATGAAGACAGGAATTATTGTCACATGATAACCATTTCATTTACCATGACTATGAATAAAAATCAGATCTTGAAAGACTAATTTTCACATCTAATTAGAAACAATTTAAAAGGACTTGTTTATCAAACAAAGCAGTTTAAAAGTGTGTTTTGTATGGCAGTTCTATTTTTGCCTGACAGAAGAATAAGAAGTGTAGGAATCCCATCATTAAGAGGGAAGAGGTGAAATGGTATGGTTGAAATAAACACTTATGGAAAAAAATCTCCTTTAAATCAACAGTTCAAGAGTGCTGTTTAAAATTAAGAAACTATAAGGACATTAATTACAAAATGTTGTATTGCTCAGTTCAAAACCTTAAAGAAAGCCTAATTTTGAAGAAGCCTCTTCATAGTTCTCTCACTTTCTTTGTGCATAACTTCCATGATAGTGTTGTCAAACGTAACTATTACTTTGAATGTTAAATCAGTAGTTACATGACTCATTTAACCATTACATGTGGTAAATTGGAAAAGTAATGCTTTTCCAAACTTGAGACTCTCCGTATCAACAAGACACTTGTTGCCATAATATTTGTCATTTGTAGCTGGAGCAGCTTGATTAGGGTCTTCTAAAGCTGCCTGCTCTAAAAGTGTGTCCTCCAGTGATACAGCAGGAACTCAGAAAATTCACCTTTTATTTGCTTGCTCTACTTTTAAATTAATATACATTTTAAGATCTAACAGCTAAAATATTTCTAGAAAGCAGCAACTTACAGCACAAAACTCCTAAACATAATATCAGAAGTAGTAGCTTACCTTATTTTCTTCCAAAAATTTCAATTTGATAGATACATCATTACGCATTTTGTCATATTTCTCCTTATGCACTTGAAACAGTTGTTGTGATTGTTCAATCTTTGGCAGAGTGTTTGCATCACGAGGGCCAAGATTCAGCTCTTCCAGGTCTGTTCGATAAGCATCATATTCAATCCTGAGAAGAAAGAGGAGGAGGGGGAAAAAAAGAAATCTAAAGGCAGTGTCTCAAAACTGACCTCACGTACAGGGTCAAGTACAACAGAAGATGAACAAAAGAGTTAAGGGCAGAAAAAATAAAAAACCCAGGCAAGTTTTTTTCTTCCTCCTCCTATTCATCAAGGAAATCCACCCTGAAGTATACTGTATAAGATTGCCTCAACAACCACCCTCCCTCTTCTGCTCCTGTCTCAGCCACATGTTCTCAGCCCTATTTTGTATGGGTTTCAGTGGTAAGAGCCTTTCCTGGGACATCTCAATCAACTAACCCAGATAAAGACAGCAAATATTTTTCAGGTCATTCTTCTCTGTTGAATCAGTTCAGTGGAGAGTTTGTGTTGAGTGCAAAAGACACACCAAGAGCACAACATCCCCTTTAAGCAGATGTTTGAGGAACAGCTCACTTATAGCAAACTCTGACCTAAAGGATTTTCAGCATGCTCCAGGCTTCTCTATGTGTATTAATTTTATACTTCTTCCACAAACAGTTCTGTGAGGATTTGTCTGTCCTATGGAAAAACAGGCTGCAAAAAGATGGTGTAGCCCTGCCCAAAGCTTTGCTCTTCCTTCCATACTTCTTTGTAGCTTTCACATAATGGAACCCAGCATATCAGCCAATTTTAATGGGCCAAACCACCCTATTTTTGGCTTTTTAAATATGCTTTCTTGGAAACAAATCAGGATTAAAAACTGGTTATAAAACAATTTTTCAGTTGGTGTAACTGCTCCAAAATAAAATACAACATTTGCAGAGGCAAAAGGAGTAATATTCACAGGGCTTTTCCTGATTCTCATTGCCAGTCTGATTCAGGCTTTATTTAAAGAGTTTATGGCTGAATTCCAAAAAAGGAAACAAACCAATAGCGAGGTGATAGAAGAGGGGAACAGATGAATGCTAAAGTGCAACTGGGGACAGGACAGAAGAAGTGTAGAAATAAATGTGACCTGTTTTCACACAGCAAAATGAACCAGGTAAGTGAAGAATCTTTGTCATTTATTTGCCTTATTAAAATGACAAAATACTTGATTAATGAACAGAAAGTAGTGAAGGTATTTTAGAAGTTAAGAACTATATATTGAAAATGACAGACCAAAACAATTGTAGCAGATATATTTTGAATAAATTTTCAAGGGGATACCTGGAAAATGTGTGAAATAATTTTTTAAATATGTTGGTGTCAAAAATAAAGCAATATCTTATATACACATAATAATTCTGCCTTTCATGTCTTTTGAAAGTTTATATAATTATCAAAACAATAACTTAAAATTCTGCTTATAAATAAGCATTAGAACAGAACAAATAGAAAAGGGGGAAAAGAACTTCAAAAATCAAACAATTTGCAAGTTCTGACCTAAAAAAAACCACAAAATCACAAAAAATTATATGCATAAACTCCATCCTTTGTCGAATCAAAAGAAACACACTTTATCCTATTAAGTGAAAGAAAATCAGAGTGGGACAACTCGTCAGAAAGGACCACAAGTCCCTGGTAGGAAAAAGGAACCTGGCTTTAGAGTATTATGCCACATCCAAAAGTAACCTTCTCCAGGGCAGGAAACCCATTATCTACTGCTAGATGTTATTCACTAAGAAATTTCTGTTTCATTATTCCCTTCCTGACAAAGCCTGAAACTTCTGCATAAAAAGTGAAGTGTTAATTGTATGCATTGCGCATCAACAGAAGCACAAGATTAAACGTTCAGTCAAAGAGATTATTTTACCTATTGCAATGTAGCTGGATAAAAGGGTTAATCTTGCACTGTCACGCTACTTAAAAAGCCACCTTAATCTAGCACGTGGGAAAAAATAGCTATAATTACTCCTACAGCTAACAGGTAAAATTAAGTCTACAACAGGACATTCACAAAACATTTGAAGATACGTGCAATCAGTTCCAGTTAACCATAAATCCTAATTA
Organism: Corapipo altera; assembly: GCF_003945725.1. NCBI lineage: Eukaryota > Metazoa > Chordata > Aves > Passeriformes > Pipridae > Corapipo > Corapipo altera. The sequence goes on from NW_020884876.1 coordinate 19,370,323, forward strand.
TATGAGAGTTGCATTACAAGGCTTTTATCTGACAGGTTAGTTACTCCAATACAAGGACTAAGCTGATACAAAGCCTGCTTTCTGAAGATTAATTGGTACTGAAAAGAGCTAGACACAGGAGATAGCTACCTGGCACTTTCATACTGTTTCACAGTCAATAATGTATCCTCAATTGTTTTATTCACCAGTGTATTCACACTGGCAATAAAAAAGTTAATAGCCCCGAGAAGTGTTTCTCCATTTTTAGCTAGAAGTTTCTGCGTATCTGCATTGTAGCCAAACTCCTCCTATAAACAAAGAGCAGAGAAAACAAAGCTGTAGATCAATTGAAATCATAACATTCATCAGCAACTATATAAAAAAATGCAAACACAGATGTGGCAGTTCTTCCACTTCTGTTTGGATATGATTATGATTAAACCAATATGATTACAATACAACATTCAGTTCACAGTTTTTATGAAATTGCTCTAACATCAGTAAAACATGGCTTACAATTTTGTGACTATGTGTGATGTTAAATCCTATTCTATAATGTGACTTGTCTGCACTCTAAAGTCTTGAATGTTACTTAAAAGTAAGTGTTAATGCAATCTTCACATTGTCATTCAGCAGGGTTTTAATCTGGCATCTCATGTGGTTGTCTAGGTAATGCTTTAATACGAACAGAGACACCCCTACATTAAATACAGTAATGTAACTAACTTCACAAGGGCACACAGCATTAATTAGCTATTAAGTTTTATCCTTACATTCTGGAAAAGAGCACTGCAAAAAACCTCAACATCTATCACAGTTTAATAGGCTGTAAATAATTGAAGAGCAGAGCATTATAATGAATAGCAAATAAAAATTTTAACATAGCTCAGCCATAAATTTCAAAGGGACAAGGGCAAAATTATTTCCAAGCCATTTAAGTCACATCTAGATACATGTTTGTTCATGTCTCTTTGTTAAAAGCAGTGTAAGCTGACCAAGGCTGCAAAGATTTTCCTAATGCATGGATGCCAAATGAATCCAATTATTATATTTATGTCATCCATATGGCATCTTCATATTCTACAGATGGGAGTTCTCATAAAAGAGTACAATCTCTGGTTGTAATGACTGTAAAACACACTAGGTTCATATTTGGAACTTGGGTCTTTTTAGACTTCCACAGTGCCAACAAGTGACTCAGAAGTGCTGTATTCTCCCAGTTTCCTTTCATCTGTCTAGAAAATGAACACCAAAGCCAAATGATATTTCATGTTAACAAGTTCATGACAGTATGGGTAATGGGCAATGGTAAGGGAAGAATCCTCTAGAAAAGGAGGTGCAGTGGAAGTGAGCAACTGAAGAAGAAGAAAAATGAAGAGAACTTACGGCAAGTTTTTGTAAGATAAGCCCTGTAAACACCACTAAAGATCTATAACCTTTGCTTTGCACAGCTGCTTGGATAGCAAAAGCAGCCAGCTAAATAGCTACAGATTTTGCTGAAAAAACCCCAAACCAAAACCTCAAAACCAAAACAAACTCCCCAAAATATTTTCCAGCTGGTTTTGCTCTAGCATTGCCAGCTATGCAGCTAACACAAGCCCTAGCTCAGGGAAGAGAGGAGCATGCCAACAGAGGTAACAGCTGTGTGACTGCTCCTCTCAGCATCTTAGTCCCATCTCTTTTCCCTCCTGCAGCCAAGACTGCAATTAGTTTTCCAGCTCGTCCTCTCACTCAGATCATTGCAGACCCAAATGAGCAACACCACCAGTTCACAGGAGGGAGGTAAGAAGGATGGGACTGCAGTGGCCTGCAGTACTAAGGAACACAACCAACCAAACTGTCCTTCTAAAGGCTCATATGGTTTCATACAGACTTTTGAGTTTTGTCCATGACCTCTGCAGATACCTCTTATGAAACAGACAGCAAATCCTTTCTGTATTAAGAGTTTACACTCACTTCATAATCTATGCACAGGTCAATTAAATTGGAACTCATATGTCTATATAAGTAGAGGCACATGAGCCTGGAACCAGAAGTTATTTTTGTATCCAAAAGTGAAACAGCAACACATTCACATTAAATAATACCTCTGCAGATACCACATTAAAATCATATTTTGTTATCATGAATAAAATAAGAAATATTACCTTGAGAATTTTTTTTTATTTTATTTAAATTTATGTACTGTTATCACATTAAACATTAAAGACTAACTGTTTGGAAATTTTACTTTTAGCCTTGCACAAGTTTTAGAAGCAACAACGTTATCCAAATATCCAAGAAGTGTAGGCCAGGGTACAGACAGTAATATAGTACAGATTAAACAGGGGAAACACAAAGAGGAAAGAGACAAACATCAGGCAAGTCTCCAAGAGGCACAGGTTAGATAACTTTTATTACAGCAGCAGAAACCTTTATTTGATTTTCATCAACAGCGCCATTCAATAATCTACACAAGAGATGAATGACGGAAACAAATTCCAAGACCAGTACAAGATGCTGAAAGAACCTGGAAGATCAGTATTCCCATTAGAAGTTATAAGCTAATCATGGGAAAAAACCCAACATTCATTAAACAAGTTTGACGCCAGATTTCATCCAAGTTCTGGAAGAAACATCCAGCTTCAGCACGTATTTCATAACAATCAGTAAGTTTTGCCACAAACCACATGCCCGTATTTGTGTCAAGAGTAAACTGATTATTAAAAGCTTCTTTTAGCAGATAATTTAATTTCTTAGCTGCTAGAAGTGCTCTACATTCACAGATTTTCATCTGTCAGATTAATATTAAAAATTCCTGTATGCCAGTGTAGGAGTCTCAATGTTTTTCAGCTAGCTATCACTTAAGGTTCCTCTGTGCAAGCAAGAACTCCACCTCCTCCCTTAAAACTCAATGGTAAAAGACAATTAAGAAAATAAAGATGTTTTTGAAATCACAAAGATAATTTGAGCTGTTCCAGCAGCTATGTTTTAGGGAATCATAAGCCACTTAATACTGGTTTTCCAAAGGATCAAATTGCTTTAATTTTCCAAGTACAGAACAAGCAATATAAAAGCAGGCCAGCTACTCTACTTTGTAAGCAACATCTACCTTTTCTCTCTTTACAGCAGACAGTTTTATTATTGGCAACAGAAAGTGCCAGTGTTACATTAACTTCTAAACCATGGAATCATAACAGCCCAGATATCTAAAGATTGCCTCTCTTGCTCAGCAACTCCAGACAACATAAGAATACAGATTAGTCCTATTAGTAGGAAAATTCTGATTAAAAAAGGACTTTGAGATGAAATCAAAACGCCTAAATATGCTACAGAAAAATAATTTACTCACATTCAATGTGCACAAGTGAAGTAATGTGCCCTAATCTACTTACTCCCAGGCACATTCCCCAAAGACATCCTGTAATTGAAATTACATAATACTGTGGAACACTTTGATGACATTTCATTAGAAGCAAAATTAATAGTAAAATGCATCTTCTCTACAAAGCAAGGTTGTCAGTTCTTGAGTCCAACCATCAACTAGAGGCAAACGTTTAAGAAACAAAGAACTACAGTAATTTCAATAATTTCCTATAATTTTAAGTGAATTACATAGGCTTTTGACACACAGAGCACGTAATATATTATTAACTACAATGTTTATAAAAGTTGCTGCTAACTACTATATGCCCTGCACAAGTCATTTAGGCTTATCTTCATCTCTGCCACTGTATTGTTTTAACACTATAAAAGTCTTACATGAAGTTCCAATGATTTCAAACTCAGGTCAGCAAATGCATCTCCAAGTTGCCTTTGGGTATGTACCATCTGGAAGAGCTGCGTGGACAGCGTCTGTGCCAGTCTCAAGATATGTTCATATTTTTTTTTGTTATCTCTCAATATATCAATTTGAGCTTCTAGTTCCAGATCTACTGTTCTTGAGCCACGGCCCAGTTTTTCAGAGATGATCTGACGTGTACACTGCAGAGAAAATATTAAATTATAAAGAATCAAGTATATTCAAGACAACACAGCATACACCCATTTTCAGCTTCAAGGGACGTATAATTACACACAAATTCTTTCACAATCACCCCTCCCAATATAAGTTTGCACAACAAACTGAAAAAACAACACACTCTTTAGAAGTTTATCAGGACTCAGCAAGAACAGTTGGACAAGTCTCAACTCCTACTAAGATGAATATTCAAGTTAGCAAATCAAGAGCATAACTAATTGTTTCTCAAGTAAAAAAACACTTATCTCTTTATAGGTTTGGTGAATCTCATTAAGTTAAAAGAAGCATTTTAGCCTACTGCATTGAAGTCAGTTAATAGGAGTATTACTATTCTGCATAAAAATATCTAGTTAGTAATCTTTTGGGCTTTGTCTACCAATTATCCAATTCCAGAACATCCATGCTGTGCTTTCCAAAAATGTTATTTTTGAGTATTTTTTAGGGCGGAAGTCACAAGGGTGGTTTTCAGCACGTTTTTGAAAGCTGACTAGAAAACTGGGAGCTCCTACTAAGAAATACACTAAAGTATTAAAATGCTTTTTACAAGTCTATAAAACAGAGATGATTGTCTCAGAAAGACTTCCTTTTCCGTCATAAGTCAAATTCTTAGAAATTCGCAGTTCATTAACACAGTGAGCAGAAAATGTGCTCTTATAAGGCCATAGACACTTTCACCCTGTGTATGGCTGTGACAGATCAGGCTGCTACCACATTCCACTCATCTGTGACCTCTGCCAGAGACTGAAGCCCAGCTTGGCAGTGAGCCTCCCAAGATTCACACTGGGGTTTCCCTTGACTGAGACATAGAGAAGCCTTTTGCAAAGCAGATGTGTAGCAAAGCCATACAATTTCTCTATGAAAAGCAGGAATTATTTACTGCTATAGTAAGTTACTTGAAGTCAATCTGTGGTCCCGAGAGGTGAAGAGATAATCAATATAAACAAACTAAAAATTATGGCAGAAACAAAAACTACAAGGAAATAAACTTAGTAGTCAAGGCCCAACTACTCTGAAAGAACTTAAACTAAGTGCAAAGTTGCTATTTTTTTTTTGTGAAATAATGCCCAAGCCTACCTTATATTATACTCCCCAAATACACTACCAGCACTGGATTTCCCAGGTTTCCCAGTTCAAGGACTTTTGTTTATTCCAGTCTCATGTCCAGAGGAGACACATATTTAAACTGCTGGAACTTTTATGTCCTTTCTAAATGTAATAGATGAACACAGGAAAGACACAAGAATGATCAAGCAGAACAAGCTCGTCATGACTCATAAGCTTTAGGTCAGAAGGTACAGACTATTTGGGCTACTTAATTAGATTCAACTAATTCACAAGAAAAAGCACAGCTAATCTAGGTGATATTTGTCTATCAAGCATCAGAAATTTGGGAGAGCATAACAAATTGTAACATAGAATACACATTTACCACCAAAGTCTCCAACAGAAATTGCAAAATACAGCTTAGCAATACGTGTGCTCAAAGCATAAATAAACCTTTCACTAGGAACTATGGAAGTAATGGCCAAATTTTGGCTATTTTGCAAAAAAGCTGAGGCACACACTTGCACACCTCCATGGAAATGCAGGAGAAAAATCTGAATCATGGAAGGCAACATTTCTGGAAGAAAGAATAAATTACAAATGAAGACATTATTTTCAACCAAGGGGTATTTGCTTCAGAAGTTACAGTAAAACACCTAAAAATGGCCAGCAGTGACAAGTTAGGAAAAACCAGTAATTGGAAAGACCTACACTGCATACTTTGTTAAACTCAGATGTAGTGAAAGATAAAGAAGATGCCCCTATCTGTTTTGAATTACTCCAGCTCTAAGCAGACTAGTACGAACACACAAGTTGCTGTATAGTCTCATTAGCAAACAAAGAAAATTCCACACAGTAATTCCATTGTGCTTTGTTCTAAAAGTATGTATAAAGAAAACTGTTATTCGTAAGACCATGCTACTCAAAATGAAGTCACCCAATGCAAAGCTTAAGAAAAACAACTCAAAGAAAAAAACCTCCACCAAAATACATTTAAGAGAAACATATTTTAAATTGCTTATGTTGAAAATGAACAGAGACACTACTGGGCACGTCTCAGAAATAAAGGTTCCACTAACAGCCCACTACTAGAGAGGTTTGTAAAACAGGCTTGCTTTTTTTTCCCCCTCAAAGTTTAGGAAGTTGTATGAAAAAGAAAAAGATAAGTTTTTTGTTAGAATTGCTGAAAGTCAATAAGACTCATGACTTTCCTGTGCCTAAATCTTGTTGCTAAACTGAAAACCTCTTTCTCATCCAAAGGGGAAGGGTGGGACAGAAAAAAGAACAGAAAAAGATCTTGTCAGTAGACTAAGGAAAGAAGGGCAATTTCTTTTGACACTAACTCATGATTACTAGGGAGCATACAACTGGGAAGAGTGACAGGGGACAACAGTTGCAAAGGCATTCACAGATGGGAATGGCTTCTGAGCATATCCAATAATTTAGATTTCACAACTCCTGATACGGACATCATGGCATAGGAACTACTGATATAAAATTCCTAAAGAACTTCCTAACATCAAGTTTCACCACTAACTCCACTTGTAGATTAATGTCTGGTACATTGAATAGCAGGGATATTAATCTCAGTGCTGACTTCCTCCTAACCATTTACTCCTGCCCTTTATTTCTTCATCTTCTAACCTATGAACAATTAGTTATTATGAGATAAGGAGGAGACGTCTTCCCATGATCTTCCTGATGGAAAGTACTATGTCCACAAACTTAAATACTGTCCTTAACCATATTAAATATGCATTTTGTACACAGTCTACTTATGAAGTGCTTTCAAATGTATGGCATCTCCAGGTCCATTTCCGTAACACTCCCTCAACTCAAAATGAATTCATAAGGTCTCTGAACAATACCATTCCTCCAAAAAAGAGCGTACAAGAAGTCAATATGAGATTCTAGACAGACCACAACTGACATATCTCCTTGGGCATGTTTGGGAATAGATTTCAAGAAAACATTCATTTACTTTTCTGAAAGTGCTAGTCTTTGTTTGCTGTGCCATAAATGGTGGGATTCTGAAGTTCAGGGAGAGGGAGGCTTAAGCCATGAAAGAAATCTAAAAATCCAGACTTTGCAAAGACTACAGCCAAAGAAAAAATGCTCTGAACAAGGATCCAAGACCACTTTTCCCAGCATTTTTCACTACTCCTCTGGTTGTTGGTTCATGTCAGTGAGTTTAGAATCATTTTGCAGTTGAGAGAGACACTGGGAGATTTTTTGGGTTTTTTTTCTAAATCAAGGTACCAAAAAGAGAGAATAAGGTCAAGTCCTGTCCCATTTAGTTGTGGTATAAGAGCTTCGATCCCAAGAGTCAACATTCTTGAACAGACAAGAGAATTTTAAAGAAAGGTTTCTGCTGGATAGCACGTATTCCAATTGGACCACAGCACACTCCAGAGCAGCTGAATCACAGAATGGGTCAGGTTGGAAGGGACCAACCACAGTGGGTCATCTGGTCCAATCTCCCTGCTCAAGCATGGTCACTGTAGAGCACAGGGCACAGAACTGCATCCAGACGGCTCCTGAATATTCCCACCGAGGGAGACTCCACAACCTCTCTGGGCAACCTGTTCCAGTGCTCGGTCACCTGCACAGTAAAGAAGTTCTTCCCCATGTTCAGGTGGAACTTTCTGCGCATCAGTTACTGACCATTGCCTCTTGTCCTATTGCTTGGCACCACCAAGAAGAGCCTGGCTCCATCCTCTTGACACCCTCCCTTCAGATACTTATAGACACTGATGAGGTCCTCTCTCAGTTGTCTCTTCTTGAGGCTGAACAGATCCAGCTCCCTTTCCTTGTAAGAGAGATGCATCAATCCCTTAATCATCTTTGTTGCCCTCCATTGGAAACACTCCAGGAGCTCCGTATCTCTCTTGTACTGAGAAGCCCAGAACTGGACACAGCACTCCAGTGGGGCAGGATCAGCTCCCCTGACCTGTTGGCAGTGCTCTTCCTAATGTACCCCAGGATACCACTGGCCTGCAACTTCTGCAGTTGCTATGAAATTTAGATGACAAGAAAAGTAGAAAACCTAGAAGCCATTTAATTAGACATTAAAAAAAGGAAACTTCTGATTCTAACAGAAAGACAGCATAAACATTTATTAGTGGGTAGAATGTCTCCATCTCTGCTTCCCATTCTCACTGGGGAAAAAGTCCTTATCCGGACTTAAAAGATCACTGGAGGGATTCAGACTTTCTTTTCCACAGATTCTTCATTTCTTCATGGTTTGATACAGATCTGACTGATGCACAAACCACCTCTCCACAACTCTGTCATTTAAGTTGCAGGCATAACAAAAAGCTGTTTTTCAAAATTTGTCTTTGTTTAAAACTCTTGACAGGAATATATTCCCTGACAATTGCTCCTTATCTTATGCCTTTTTAATGAGAGTCACTTCTGGTAAACTGGTGTGCTTTAAGAACCTTTTCATTATTCTTATGTTATTATTTTAATTTCATCAAATCCCAAATGATCACAAAACAGCAGCATATAAAACGCACATGAATTTAAACAACAATTACAACACTAAGAAAAAACAAACAGCGAAAACAGAACATCAGAACAGCAATTAAGATATACAGAACTTGTAAATGGGCCTGACGTTTTCATCTCAGCTAAAATTTTATTGTATCAGCAATCAACTCAAAAATGGCAAAAAGATTTAATTGCAAGCTTTAGTGCCAAAATCTGTACATTCTGAATGATGAAGGGGACATTAGAAACAGAACATCCTTTATCTTGCTAAATCAAGATATGAAAGATTCTCCACTTAAAACTAGGGATTTAAAAAGGCTAACAAAGAATGCTACCCTTGGAAGAAAATTAAACCCTCCCTACATATTCTTGTTTATGCTCACTACAACAGATGACTTTGATACAGCTCTGATCCTACCTAGTAGCAAACTCATTTCTAGAATACATACATACACACACACACAAATACATGGCTTGCATACCTTGTAAGTGTTTAGGCTCCACTTTCTCACCAATTCCAGTTTCTCCATTGCTGGATTCTTTACTTCATCTGCTAACACAACAGGCCCACTCTTCTGCTGAGCTCTGCTCCCTGTGTCAGACAAAGCAAAGGCCTTGGGTTTGGGGTTTTTGTTTGTGTTTTTTTATAAAGGATTAATAGGAGGTATGTAAGATTCGTGCAATTGCATGTACAAAAGCAGAGTAAGGTGACAGTATGAACTTAAGATGAATAAGCAGATCTCAAAATCACTTCCAGAAAGAAAGACCTATTTTAAAACTGATATAAAACGTATTTTATATCCCAGTATTTCTTGCAGTAATAGCCTGCACAAAGCTTACTGAATGCATGTTTTACTAACCAACCTTAAAACAGCTTTTGAGACATTTATAACTTAAGCTATGTTTTAAAACTCCAACAGCCGAACACCCTGTTGGATTTAGCCATTCTAAAAGTCTGTTTACAACCTGCAGGCCATCAAATGAAAATTATTGGCATATAAAAACTGTTGTCCCAATGTACAGCTTTTTCTAATCTTTTCCAGTGACCACCATCCTTTCCAGAAGATGCATTCAGTCAATATCTAACTTACTTATTTCAATTTTAATAGCTCATTCTATTAGGAACAATTAATTCTACAAACCACCAGTATGGAAACATCAACGAAGAACAGATTTAAAGTAACACATTAAAATATCCAGGGCCAATCACTACACATAAATTGCCCTTACTCAGCATTCTCAAGCTAGTATGAGATATCGTGTGAATTCTATGTTTTAGTTTTGCAAAAGTAATTCCTACTGTCCTAAATACTAGAAACTGCTAAAAATAGTAACTTTTAAGCAACATTTTATTTTTTCATGTACAATTCTGACTACTCCCAACTCTAATCCCTACTGCTACTTACAGTCACCTTAGTCTTGCCAAGTTATTTATGTAAGCAAGATTTTGGAAAAAAGTCTATACAGATGCCTCAAGATACTCCTTTAGCATCCTACTATGTTCTTTACATCTTCAAAATGCTGTGCAAACATAAAGTAACTAACCCTCTCAACACCCTTATGAGGCAACTGAGCAAGTTTTCTCCTTTTATACAGGAGGAAACAGACTAAGATGTTAAGTAATTTGCCCAGAGGCACAAAATGAGTCAAGTGGCAAAGCCTAGTTTGGGTGTTGTGAATTCCTAATGGCTGCCTTCATAGTCTAGTCGATTGGAATATGCGATCATTTTGGCAAAAAAATCCAAAAGTTTCAGCTTTAACCTATTTTAGCTGGGTTTTAACTGTTTGTTATTATTAATATTTGGTAATTATATTTCTAATTTTATAGAGTAAAAGCAGCTGACAGAGAGGAAAGCAGAGGTTACTTTGTAAACTGTTAAAAGTCAGAAATGAGAGCCATCAAAAACCCCCAGAAGTTGAATTTCCAATTAATAGTAAATCAAATTATTAGAAGGGTGGAAGGGTTAGTACATTGTCAGCAGAGACGAGGGCGTTATCCACTCAGTGCTTTGATACCTGTGGGAATAATTAAATCACAACCTTGTCCAGCCAGTCTGCTAGCTGCTGCACTGCTAGGAGATATAACAGATGATTTGGGTGATGCTGAGGAACCTGAAAAGGGGACATTTAACCATGAAAATCCATCATCTTCCCATAGAAATCAATGCACACTTTTACATAGACATGGGGGTTTTTTTCAAAACAAAGAACCATTTGCTTCAGCAACAACAGAAACATCCACAGAAAAGGTGCTGTAATTTCTGATGGAAATGCTTTTTAAGAGGTGCAGCTGTCCATGTGAACTACACCAAGTTTTCATGATTTAATCTTTTTCTCTACATCATGATGACGATTTTTTTTTTTCTGTAAGAGTAATCAAAGCACAACTGACATCTTCATCAGCAAAGTACATACCATAAACAGAAAATTCTGTGTACGATTGTTATATACAGTTTCTACAGCTGAAACATCCCTTTTTTAGGTCCAGGTAGATTTGACTCTGCACTGTCACTGAATGGTACTCAAAGCATTAAGAGGTGAAGTAAGCTCTGAAATCTCAGCCAGCTTCAGATACACTTCAGTGACATCGACTCTTTAGTCAGTGTAAACACGCAGCAATAAGTTATCCTGAAGATCATAGGAGTCATTAGCTGTGGAAGTGTGTAAGCTCATTCCCAAAAGAAAGATTTTACATCACTTGCTTTTTCTCTTAAAAAAACTCAACCAAACAAAACCCAGCTAACTTAAAATGACATGCACTCTGTGTGTTCTCTAAGCTGTTTTAGGATTATGCTTTTCAGAGCTTTGCCACTCTATCATAACAGATAAATTTGAAGTGGTATCCTTATGAAATTTTCAGGATTTAAAAACCAACCAAACAAATTAGCTTTTTCTCTGTAGTGACGAGTGACCTCCATATTGGGGGGGAACTTTTATTGCTTTTGCTGAAAAATTCCAATATACTTCAGGGCTAACAGTGTAATAAAGAGGGGAAAGGAAATCAAACCTGAACATTAGTGGTTTCAACAAAATTTAGTTATCAGGAACACCAAAACACCACTCAAAGTAACTGGATCAACAATTAGCTGTCTTTTAAACATACTACAGAGCACTACTAATATGGGGTTAAGTAAATCTAATGATTTGGATCCAACTGCACAGAAAAATGAGACAAAGACAGCTCACTTGCTGTGTTCTCCTGTAGCAATACATTGCATAAGAGCTGCAATTGGATTCATCCAGGCGTAGAAGTTTGACTGCAAGATCCTGCTAAAGGCCTCAAGACTGAATCATTCCAGCAAGCGAGCCAAGACAAGCAGTTAAAAAATCCTTATCATTTGACAGAGTATTAATGCAGCCTTATGCATGCTTCATCATTCAACATCCCCCAAATCCTAAAAGCCCTTCCCCTCCAGTATTGTCTACTCTGCATTCAAAAATGAAGCCCTAGTAGAGGCACTAAAACAGAATTTTTAGAAATAGGGCAATCATTCAGTTTTTGTCCATACTTTCATAGCAAGTCCTAAGTTTTATCACTTCTCCCTGTCTGATTTTATTAGAACATCAGGAAAAATCTGAAGAAAATATCCTTGGAGGAAAATTGTGACATCTAAAGTGTCCAAAGCTCATAATTTGTATACAAAAATTCTCACAGAACTTTTGCATTTCAAACTTATTAGTGTAGCTTTAAACGCGTCTTATACACTTTTCCCTTATAGGCTAATGCACTTAACAGCTCCAACAGTTATCCTGTTAATACAATATAAAAAGGCAAAAATGGTGAGCAGTTTGCCATCTGCCCAGTTTTTAGCTAGATATTTTGCTAATTTCAAAGATAAAGAAACATAACATTCACTTTGTAATATATGTAATGTACAGCATATAAATCACGGCATATAAATTTTCATAAGCAAAGAATTTTACCAAACAGGAAATGAAGGAAAATGTAAATTAAATCTATGACTACAAAGAGACTTATTTTCACAGCTATGCATTTGAGATAATTTCCAACCTTTCAAATTCAGAAACTGTCAAAGCTACATAATTCATCAAATATCGTTTGCACATACTATATCATGGTATTCTATTGCTTTTTGACAGATAGGAAACACTGACATTATTGGTTTGTTTATCACTTTGTATTTCTCATTGATACTAGCTTAGACTCTCTAAGGCATACATTAATACAACAAAGAAGAATTCCACCTAATAATTTGTTCTAGGTAAGTGAAGAAAAAATAACTCTCCAGTTATGTTTCAAATCAGAATAACACCCTGCAAAATTTAAAGAAAACTTCTACACAATGTAATAGTAAAATTCTTCAGTCTGATACCAGTTCAAGGTGTCAAGGACCTCCCTTGTTGTAAACGCAGACCAATTTAACACTAAGTAGTTTCCTCTAGTCCCTTGACTGATACTGCAAGTGTGGCATATATTCTGTATTTTAACAACCCAGCTACCAGAGATGATAAACTGGTTGTCACTAATGCAAATCTCAATGTGTACATTTACACCAAACTGCTCAAAGCAGCTACAGAATATTGTGTTCCTGACCATGCAAAAATATGCCTAAAGATTTTAAACTGAGAAATACAAAAAAGCATTTACCTTTACTTGGAAATGGTCCTGCCTCAACAACTCCTTCTTTGGCACTGTCAAAGCCACGAGATGTTATTTTGGTTTCAGAAAGTCCAAGTCCAACTGGTAACGAATATTTCAAGTCCTTGAAAATATTTGAATAAAAATCGAAAGTTAATGTTAAAAAAAAAAATTAAAGTGACTCAAAAGTATTAAAATGCAATTTCAGCAGCTCTTAGACAAGCAATTCAGTCTTTAGCCTGGAATGTCCTCGTTGGTGTCACAGCATTCTACTGCTACACAAATAAAACATAAATGAAAGAGAAACACTGTAAGTATAGCCTGAGTATTTATTCTAGAATTTTTTGTTATATTGATGAACAACTAGAATGCCATCTCTTAGAGCAGCAGTTACCAAAAACGTGGCCTGAAACATCATGTTATATGGCCTGAAGCTGGTCCAAGTAAGCATATCAGTTTAATAAAGCTTCCAGTTAAAAACTGGACTGACAGGGGTGCAGAATGATCTAAGACTATCAAGCAGACAACATCTTAAAAACCTAAAATGTGGAAGCAATTATCATAATGTTAAAGATAAAAAAAAAAAATCACTCTAAGCAAGAAATAGCTTTAAAAATCGTACTATCCTTATTTTTTATAAATAGCACATGAAATCTTTATAATATTTGACACGGGAGAAACATCTGGAAAGGCATCCCTTCAACAGCTTCCTTTTGAGCCTACATCACAAGTGCTCACAGCATAAAGCTGCCATTTACTTCTGTTTGCTTTTGAAACTCATTGATTTAAAATTGCTTAAGATCACCTTGTTTAACTTTGGAGAACTAGATTAACCACTACAACCAACTTTCAAGCAACTGAAACCCAAAACAGGCCTATAAATCCATACACCATGAACTATGGATCCATACACCACAGTTCAGATGCCATCCCACTGCCCATTTTTGCTGTCTTGCCCAGCTCTACAAATAGCTCCCGCAAAGGTTTCCTGGACTATATTTCCAGCCTTCTGACTGAGGTTTAAGCCTCTGGTGTTGGAATTATATTTAGTGCTTTAAAATAAGTTCAGGTTTTAAAGCAATTTAAAACCATTAATTCATAAAAGTAAGAAGTGTCTGAAAAACTACTGTGGAAGTGAAAGGAAAACAGTAAAATACAGTTACAAATATAAAACATGAAGAAATTGGAAAACTGTCAGTGTCTGGAGTCAGGTACTTTTTTGCATCCCCTCTGCTTCCATACAGAGGGAATGCACTTTTTTTTCCCAAAAAACGTGGAAAAAGTATAGAGGAGCACTAGTGAAATTTGCACAGAAAAGCTACACATAGCTTTAAGGTGTAGTAACTGTTTATGATATATGCAATGCTTCTAATTACAAAGAAAACACAACCTTTAAAATCCAATTCATGTTTGACCTATTACTGTAGTTGCTTGATCCACAAACCAGAAGCGGGATAGTGCATAGGAATGGTACTGCCTAGAGGATCAGATTGTCAATAAGTGGCTTTGGATCACAGGATCACATCCCCACAGATTTAGTTATGTGTCTTTAGTTTAGGACAAACTCCTGGGAAGAGGAAAAAAAGGAAGAGCTACAAACATATGAATTCCAGCAAGACAGAAATCTTGCTAACATCAAAAACCCAGGATGTTACTGCAAACAGGGTAACCAATTCCTACAGTCATATTTTTACTTACATGAACTGGCTAATAATAAAGTATGCCTTATTTGTGTATCTAAGGCATTATACAAAAACAAAACAAAAAAGCCTCAAGCACTAAACAAAGAAACCATCCAGCATGAACAACAAATAGTAGTCATATGCAGAACCTGATCTCACAAATTAAGCACATTGCAACATTGGATACATACTGTTTTCAGCCTTCACAACTGACTTAACACTGGTGCTTCCATTTAAGTACTTGCAGTTGGTGGTACGATGGAAAGCCTTTGCTTCAACTTAGTTTAGCTAATGCACAGAGTCCATTTAACTCAAAATGTAGCAAGTCACCAGACACTGAAAAATTAGAGAGACTTGAAAAAGGATAACTAGATTGCAGAGAAGATGCACTGATTTAACAAAAAGGACATGGCATGAATTATTTTTTTCCTCAAGGCACCTTGGCGCCTTGTAGTTTTCAGAAATATCTAAACCTGTAGCCAAACAAATGTAGACAGCTAACCTGCTTAAGCATGTTTGCAATAGGAATCTAAGCAATCATCTGTATTTAATGTTAAAATGCAGAACATCTGCTTTGTAAAGATAAAAGTTTAGACATAAACTTAAGCAATTGTACTACTCTGTACATTCAATGTAATTCTAATTTGAAGCTAAACAGAGGCTGGACCAACTGTAGTACTAAATAAATCAGAATATTACAACATCTTTCTCTTCAATAAAAACTTGGTATTTGGATTATGAAAATTATTAAGATCTCCAACTGTGTATATATGTGTATATATATATATATATATACCAGGGTGTTTTACATAAATATATGCATATGTGTATGTACACACACACATATTTGTTCCAAGAGATCTAATTTTTTTCACTGCCAAAAAGGCAAAGTTCAGTCTAAAGAACTGCATTCAAACCTCTTTTTAAACACTTATTAACGAGTTCAAATATATCCTGATGAAGAACGCTGTCCTTGCATAAGAATTTAAAAGAAAGAGCTACCATAGCATACATGACCAGAACTGTCATCAAAGTCAGAGACTATCAAAACAATACCTAAGTTATTGTTCAGTGGATACACAGTGCTGCATGGAAACTTCGATTTTTGACATGTCATTCTTACAACTGATTGTGCTTGCCTTTTTTTATTTTACAGAAGTGTAGATAAACAAAAAAGCTAGCAAAAAACCCTGTAATCATACTGATCCAGCAATTTATCCCTTCAAAAATTTACAAAGAAGGATAACTTAGGGAGGACAGATTCCCCTACTACAGTAAGGTGATTATATTTTGACAACATACAGCTCTTTTAGCTAAGTGTAAGATTTCTCCCTTTCTTTGTAAAAGGTAAGTCCAAGTCTTTAGAATTGATCAAAATTTGTTGATACATTGCAAAACCACAAATCTGTTAACGGATCACTATTACCAAAAACCAAAGAGAAAGACGCTTCTTTTGTAATTTTCAATTCTATGACATTGTTTATGCAATTATCTTCTAGAAAAAGTATTTCAGTATTGTAACTTCACTGAGACACAGAGCTAGAGGTATAAAAAAAAACACAGCTCAGAAGTTTCCCAAGGAGTTAAATGCTGGACTACCTATCCCACTCTCAGCCATTTAGCATGCTTAAGGCTCAAAGAAGCAAAGCATGAAATATAGGGACGCAGAACAGCTGCACTAACTTAATTAGGTCTGCTCAAGACAGTCCAAATCTACATGGTACAGAACATTTAAGCCACTTCAACCATTTGTTAAAATCCCATTTTAATTACTTCAAATCACCATATTAAACTAAACATATTTTAGTTCAGGTTAGCCTTATTTACACAACTCTAACAGGGATATTATCAGTCTGTTATACAGATCATCTAGAGGTACCAGTATGCATTTTTGACATAGCAGTCCTGTTGAGACAGTAGACACAGCAAAGAAGTCACTCAGAATGCATGTTCATGAAGGAATGTTGGCTGAATTACAAGACTATTTTCAAAACAATACTTCCCATCCATGCTATCCATATTAATCTAAAATGAAGAAGGGGAAGACCAGAACTGTGTTTTCCCCAACAGTAGAAACCAACCTAGCCAAAATTGCTTACTTTGAAGAAACTTACTTAACTAAGCAGCAACTAAGAGGTATCACTGCATTAATTTCTTAGTTATGCCAGTCCATTATTAATGCATGACTAAGCATTATCTTCTCCTTAGTACCAGCAGTAGGTTTAACAGATATGGTTTTACTTGCCTTTACTACCTTGTTTTTAAAACCCCACATCACTAGCTCGTTCAATAAATATATGTGGAGCAACTAAACTGGGACCAATCATATGCTTGTTTATTTTTTCAACTCAGGTCACTATAGGCAATTTGATTCAGAATTTTTTTAATTATGGATGACTCCAGTTGCCTTCAGGAAAAATTTGCAACACATCTTATTGTAAAGTTCACAGTTTCAAAGTCCAGTGATACAGAAAGTTGTGTAGATACACATAACATCTATGCAATAAGACAGATGGGCTCTGAACTTTAACCTCTTATCCAAAGTCATGTACAAGTACAGTTCCTTGTACATATTCAACATTTTCTTCTTCTCTTCGCCCTATTACATCACTCAGTTCCTATTTTCCATTAAGCCACTAGATCCTCCAATCAGTCTAAATTCAAGCATAAATAAATGTATTCTCCAATACATTGCTCTTCACTTACAAGACCCCTTCTACCATATCCCTTTTGATTCACCTAACATAACATTGCAATCCAGTTTTAAATTAGTTTCCCTTCTACTCTCATCATTAACATGCATATTTTTGGTTTTTCAGACTGTACGAAGACCACTTGACTTTTTTGTTTTATTTCCTGAAAACAGTTTTCTAGAACTGACACACAGAAATGAATTTTAAATCATCCTACATTAATTGAACTATAATTACCCAAAGTAAAAATCCGACTATGTCAGTGAACCTAGTAAAACCTAAGAGATGAACTCAGATGCTGCAGGCAGAATGTGAGTGACAAGGCTGGCATCTTTTTTTCAGAAGGCAAAAGACAAAAAAGAACTGACCTTATCTATTTGTGCAGTCTGGCAATAAAATTACAGAACAAGATACTGAACACAGGCATCCAGATTCATCAGATTCCAGAGCTTATTTCATAATTCTAATAAGATAAATTGAAGACACAATACAGTTGATTTATCTTTTGCAGCCTGAAGTTTATTACTGGTATTATATACATGTTTAACAATGATTTTGTTCCCATAGGAGTACAGTAAGATCCAAGAAAAAGAGTCTATCCTGAAATTAAAAGGAAACAATTGAAACAACCAATTCAGAGACTCAAACTGATATGAATGTTATACAGATTTTGTACAATAACTTAAATGTCACAAATCGCTCAAAGCTGCTTGAGTATCTTTACAGGTAGACCAAACAGTTTTCTGAAAAATTAAATTTAATCCCATGCAGCTTTCACACTGTATGGCATGTTATTGAATATAGAAATAGAAAATAGAAATAATATACTTCCTCACTCCTTCCTACAGTTCTCAGCTCTCAATCCCCACAGTGACATTAAAACACCACTGTGCTAATCACATAATTATAACAGCATGGTAGGAAAACTAGAAGTCAGGGATAAGTGAAACAAAAACGTGAATTATATAAACCAGCAATACTCAAATATTTGCAAACCGTTCTATACACCAAGTTCTTAAAGCTTAAGTGAGTTCCAACAGAGCTTAGAGAGTTGGAAAGCACTGGGTCAAGCTTTTTCTTAATGAAAGAACATTAGATATTTGATCCAATGATGACTGAAGCTACAGCTTTTTTTAGTTAAAGAGTTTCCATCCATCATACAGGCAGGACAAAACTTGTTGGAATTCCACGGGCATGTTTTATTATAGAATTAGAATATAGCAGCATATTTCCGAATGAGATTTTACAGGTAGGAAAACATTTATTTCAGTTACCTTGTATGTATGCTTTATACCAAGAAAATGCATCAATTTGTGCTAATCACATTCCCACAAGACTGGAACTAACATGCTTCCTTCTGAAATGACATTATGACCATCTATGCTGTCTGATGTTCTGCAAAACTAAAGGAGGAGTTTTTTCTTCAAAGGAAGAGCAACACTGCACTGTCTTGCAAAATTAAATACTTCTCACGCTTGAGAAGTATTGCTGAAAAATAAATGTGCATTTTCAAGCCTGAGTGGCCTGAGGTCAGATGGAAGTGCTAAATAGAACACAAGTCTAGAGGAAAGTGTAGTGTTGTCATTAAAGAAATCTAAGAAAAAGGTTGTACAACTACCTCTTTACTCAGTCTATCAAAAACATACAATCTAAGCTGCTCAACTCTTTATTGCAAAATAGCTCTAGAAGACCAAAAAATACAGAATAAATGGTATTTTATTGTTTACATCTGAATTGTAAAACACCTAGATGAACATGCACCTGATTATAAAAATAAAAAAGCAGGAAGCCAAAATAACCTTGTTCTCCAGCTCCTAAAGAAGGTGCAATCAAAATCAGTATACTGGAATTTGAGTGCTCTAAACTCTACTGTGGTCACATACTCTTACCAAGCACTGTGATAACAATTCAAATTAAAGTAGTCATGGTTTCCTGCCCCTTTCTTAAGCAACCTCATAAAAATCAGTACTTGGCTTGTCATTTCTGTAAGTTGATAGGAAAAATGATCCCTGAAAACTCAGCAGAGAAATTTTGTGGTGCAATGCATATATTGCTTTAAGTTAAAAAAAAAATTATCTGGCAAGGAAAAAAAGAGAAAGCACAGCATTAAGCATTAGAAATAACAAACATGAATCAAGATGAATAGAAGACTAAATACTAGAGTTCAAGACTACCAGATTAGTAAACAGACCTAGATGTTAATTCCAAGAAGTTTGTTTTCTTTGTTTTGTTTATAAGAAGCCCTGTTTATCACATATTCTGAGTTTAGGTCACACATGCGGGTGTTAACTTGTATAAGACAGTTCAAAAAAATAATTGAAGTGCACTTCTTTATTGATCTCAGAATAAGCACTGAGAAATAATTACAGCAACAAGTTCAACTATGTTTGCATAGTGTAAGTTTTCTGCAATTTGACCAAATATTTGACCCACTTTTGTGGAAGTAGAAGTTTCAAAATATAGTTGACTTCAAGCCAGTAAAATCATTAGCATGCCAGCAAAAACCTACTCCAAGTTTTATATATATATATATATATATATATATATGGTCGTAGACAGAAACTACCTTAAAATTTCACCTTTACATTTTGACTGAACAAGAGTGCAGGTTCCACTTGCTGTACATAAGTATTGCACGCACTACACTGAAGAAGCAACCATAATGTAGGGAAAAGGTAACTTCAACAGCAGTCAAGTCACAGCAGCAGCAGCTTAAAAATAGTAAATCTGTTTCTCTACTTCGGGGTGAACCCAAATTCATTACTACTTCAAGATACATTTCCTAATGTTGTCCACTTAGGCATATGTACATCTTTACAGAAATGTAGTTTTAACTTTATTTCATTAGATACTGTCCTAATTTTTACATTATGTTACTGATAGAGCTTAGTTGAATGACAAATCTTAAGAAACATAACCCTTCCCTCACTGCAGTGTTATTCATAAAAAAAATTCCCCATGCATCAAAAGCAGAAAAAATGCCCAGTAACAAGTGCAGTATTTTTAATATGAATGCATTTCCATCTCATGAAGTTTTACACTTTTTTTTACAGCCATGCTCACTATACAGCTACCCTACAATCATAATCAAATGGTCTCAGATCTTGTTTTCACAATATATTGTATTTTTTTTTATTTCTTAAAATACACATTTATACACATTTAAATAGCATATTTATAATTAAAATTATACATGTTTAAAACCATAATTTTAGTAAATATATTTAAATGCCATTTTTCTGTCTTATGAATAAAATTCCTGGATTAAAAATCAGCACCCTCAAGGTTCAGAATCAATAATTAGAAATGCATACACTTGATTGCATATTAGAGAGTACCCAGTACTTTACACCATTTAGCATTCAGGAAAAAAAAATCATTACTAATATATCTTGCACTGCAATGTGCAGTATGTGCTTTGGTTTTTTTTAATCAACTTCAACAATAATTTATCATCTTTGAAGGACTTTTTTACATTAAAGTAAAAATAGAAGACAAAATTAGGCAAATTCTTATTGTACCAATATTTGGCATGTATATGTAATTTGGTTTTGAACTTGTAAAGGTTCTCCCCTCTAATCAGCATTTTAGTAGGACAGAATAAAATGTTGAAGTTCTGCAAAGTATTCATTTTAAAAATAATCCTGCAGTGCAAGTCAGTATGGGACTTTTAAAACTCAGATATTTCCTTAAAATCTAAGACTCAGCAGATATCAAATAAACGTGGACAATTAACTAGTCTTCGTATTTCCAAATGAAAATCAAAGTAAAAAGAAAAGAAACCCAACCCCAAATTCCATAAGCTGTACCATGGCGCTCTCTGCTGGATGTCTGAACACAAGGGAAACTGATCCATACGACTCAAGGTTAGGGGAAGGAATCAAAATTTGCCACAGTTAACATGTCTTTTATACAAAAAAGATTATTACAATGTGTGATGACACTATGCTATGTCAACTTTAACAATGATCTATGAGCTTCAAAGGAGTTTTTCCATTAAACCTGCAGAAAACCTCAAGTGAAGTCTGCTATGCCCTGCATTGTAACTTCAGCATTTCTGATAATGACACTTTGGCAGACAGCAAAGAAAATTCTTACCCTGTTAAAGCTGTGCTCGTGAGAATCTTCCAGCTGTCCATTGCTAGTCACAGGAATTTCTGCTGCTGAATTTTTGGGAGACTCCTGAGCCATTGCACTTTCCTATAGTATAAGAAGAAACAGGTGGTTTGTCTTAAATTTCCAATGAGTAATCCCTATGAAAACAGTTGACTTTATTTCAAACTCCTATTGGAAATATTCTGATATACTCAGTCTGCATACATTTGTTTAATCACATCCCCAAATCACAGTTATACATTAGCACAGCTCAGTCAGAAGTAATTTAAAGATCTAAGAGAAAAAAACCACTAAAATTTAGCCCATTGATATTGGGGGAGTAAGACACAAATGAGACGTGGGGCCAGACAAATGTTTTCCATGCACACTTGAGCCTCAGTTTCTGTGTCTCAAACTATAAAAAAGGTGAGCTTAGCTAAAAAAATTGTACTAGTTATAAACAGCAATAAATACTAGAGAAGTGCAATGAGTTCATGTGTTACAAGAAAAGCTATGATTCCAAACCTTAAAATAGTTTAAGTTGCTTCTTATTTAGCCATAACATAGTGCCACCTTCTGACTAAAGTGTTGGTATGCAACTCTTATGCAGTCAACAGCAGCACACCTGAAGTGAAATTCAGAAGCACCTAAAGAACTCAAAAGCACCAATGGAATTCAAGAATCAAAGTTACTTTCAAATGCAGTTGTATCATGAACAGTAGCAGCAGCTGTGAAACTACAGATTTCAAAAATGACCGAAGGTATAACCTAGAAGAGACATTCCCAGGAGAACCACACATCATTTACAAGCACCTGAAGAGAGAATGGCACCCTAACACTCTCCAAAATGAAGAGAAACTGAAAATTTCATCCCTTTCAAAAAGCTACTCCTACCTCTGCAAGGCAGCTTCATTAGTCATCTGAAGTGTAAACAGTAGAAA
This sequence comes from Corapipo altera, assembly GCF_003945725.1. Classification (NCBI taxonomy): domain Eukaryota; kingdom Metazoa; phylum Chordata; class Aves; order Passeriformes; family Pipridae; genus Corapipo; species Corapipo altera. Next base: position 19,392,849 of record NW_020884876.1, read on the forward strand.
AATCAACCCACAACTAAGGCAGTGTTTGTTCAGTTACTTACAAAAAAGTTGTCTGAAGTCTTCAAACCAGCCCATGCACTTTGTGCAAGACTGGCAAGACAAGGTATACCATCAACAGGTACTTGAGAATAGGTACCTTTCTTCCCTTAAAGCTCGTAAATCATCAAACCAAACTAGTTCTTTTCAGTCTAAGGGTCAGGAAGAGAACCAGTCTGAGACAAGGCTGAAGTACCAGCAGCTTCTCCAACCACAAATGAAGCTTTACAGGATAACAATGTAACACAAAGATTTTACTGGTACTTACTGAGGATCGCCTGCATCATTCTAATTTGGCAACGTCTTCCGTCATATCCCATTGCTAATATTTCCTCCATTTTCATGTATCAACACTTCATTTACATTAGTGAGATTGATTTCCTCAGTAAGTTTTGAGGCCTCTCAGCTTTTTTCTAACTATGCACTGTCTGTGGGCTCCAATAAACGTGCTTCTCCAACTCCAGATAGCTTTCAAAGCTTTGCTACTATAGCTTCTTCCAAAAAATGTAAATTACTGAGACTTCACCTCAGCTGGTCTTTTGAAGCAGAGGTCACAACTCGAACTTCCTTTGGTATCTACGACAAAATCTGAACGTGTAATAAGTTTCTTCAGTTGGCAGCATAAAAACGTCCACCAAGTTCTGAATGAACACTGCCTTTTACCCATGCAGAGAAGAGAAAGAACAAAGAGAGTACCTTGGGAAACAGCCCTAAAAACAAAGGGGACCAGGAAGGATGGACGCACTTCAAAAAAGAAATCTTGAAGGTGCAGGAGCAGGCCAGCCCTATGTGCTGAAAGGTGAGTCAGTGGGGAAGATCGGCCTGCCTGAACAGGGAGATTTTACAGGAAATTAGGGGAAAAAAGAGAGTCTATTGCCTTTGGAAAAAAGGGCAGGCAACTCATGTAGTGTTTAAGAGTGTAGTTAGGTCATGTAAAAAGAAAATTTGAGAGGTAAAAGCACAGTTTGAACTTAATCTGGCCACTTCGGTTAAGGACAACAAAAAGTGGTTTTCTAAATACATCAGTAGCAAAAGGAGGGGCAAGAAAAACCTCCATTCTTTGTTGGACACGGAGGGGAACGTAGTTGCAAAGATGAGGATAAGGCTGAGGTACTGAACATGTTCTTTGCCTCAGTTTTCAACAAGACGACAGGTTGTCCTCAGGACAACTGGCTTCCTGGGCTGCTAGACAGCGACCGGGAGCCGAATACCCCCTGTAATCCAGGAGGAAGAAGTTAGTGAACTGTTGAGCCACCTGGACTCTCACAAGTCTATGGGATCAGATGGGATCCATCCTAGGGTGATGAAGAACTGGTGGAAGAGCCAAGCTGCTCTCTATCATTTATCACCTATCCTGGCTCACCAGGGAGGTCCCAGATGACTGGAAGGTGGTTAATGTGACACCCATCCACAAGAAGGGCCAGAAGGAAGACCTGGGAAACTACAGGCCTGTCAGCCTGACCTTGGTGCCTGGCAAGGTTATGGAACAGATCATCCTAAGTGTGATCACACAGCACCTACAGGACAGACAGGAGATCAGACCCAGCCAGCACAGGTTTAGGAAGTGCAGGTCCTGCCTGACCAACCTGATCTCCTTTTATGATCAGGTGACCCACCTGCTGGGTGAAGGAAAGGCTGGGGATGTAGTCTACCTGGACTTCAGCAAAGCCTTCGACACAGTCTCCCACAGCACACTCCTGGAAAAGCTGGCAGTCCAGGTATACTCTGTGCTGAGTTAAGAATTGGCTGGAGGGCCGGGCCCAGAGAGTGGTGGTGAATGGTGCTGCATCCAGTTGGCAGTCGGTCACTAATGGTGTCCCCCAGGGATCAGTGTTGGACCAGTCCTGTTTAAGATCTTTACTGATGATCTGGGTGAGGGGATTGAGTCCACCATCAGCAAATCTGCAGATGACACCAAATTGGGGGAGAGTGTCAATCTGCTGGAGGGTAGGAGGGCTCTGCAGAGGGACCTGGACAGGCTGGATAAATGGTCTGAATCCAGTGGTATGATGTTTAACAAGACCAAGCGCCGGGTCCTGCACTTTGGCCACAACAACCCCAGGCAGCACTACAGGCTGGGCACAGAGCGGCTGGAGAGAGCCAGGCAGAAAGGAACCTGGGGGTTTCAATGAACAGAAAGCTGAACATGAGCCAGCAGTGTGCCCAGGTGGCCAAGAAGGCCAATGGCATCCTGGCCTGTATCAGGAACAGTGTGGCCAGCAGGACCAGGGAAGTGATTCTGCCCCTGTACTCAGCACTGGTGAGGCCGCACCTGGAGTACTGTGTTTGTGCTGGGTCCTTCAGTTTAGGAAGGATATTGAGGGGCTGGAGAGTGTCCAAAGAAGGGCAACGAGGCTGGGACGGGACTCAAACACAAGTCCTATGAGGAGAGGCTTACGGAGCTGGGGTTGTTCAGCCTGGAGAAAAGGAGGCTCAGGGGGGACTCTCTACAACTACCTGAAAGGAGGTTGGAACAGGGTGGGCATTGGTCTCTTCTCCCAGGCAACCAAAAGAAGGACAAGAGGGCACAGTCTTAAACTGTGCCAGGGGAGGTTTAGGTCAGACATTAGAAAGAAATTCTTTACAGAGAGAGCGATCAGATATTGAAATGGGCTACCCAGGGACATGGTAGAGTCTCCAGAAGAGACCGGATGTGGCACTTAGTGCCATGGTCTAGTTGACAGGGTTGTGTTGGGTCATGGGTTGGACTCGATGATCTCAGAGGTCTTTTCCAACCCGGCTGATTCTGTGGTTCTGTGACAAGCCACTCTAAGAACCCTGCATATCAACTACAAGCTGTCTAAGTACACCCAAAAAATACCACCTGAGATGATACATTTCCCCCCTTTGAGGATAAATACTCTCTACAACTAACTTAGCAGAACTGAATTGAATGCTACCCTTTCAAAAATAGTGCTTTATGAAACCTTTCCCTAGAATAAGAAGCTAAACATTTAGGCACAGCTTGTAAAAAAAAAATTCTAAATACAGAGAGAAGAATTTTCAAATCATTTAAGAAAAAGTGTGCTATAAACTCAAGGAAATGGTGACTTCATAACACACTAACTTATCCTATCAATCCCTCTCATTTAAGATCCAGCAAATATCTTCTTTCAGCACTGGCAAGGAATACCTCCTATGCCATATATTCACATTGGCCTAGCATACCATATTCTCCACACAGCCCAGTCTTCACCCACAACTGAAGCACAGAACTTTTTTTTTTAAGTCATTCTTAATACAACTGAATAAACTCAAACCTTGTAGCCTTTAAGTAAATGAAGATACTGAAGCACACCAAAAGGTCTATGCTTACTTTATAAGTACTTCTAAAATACCAATTTGTTTAATTTCATAAAATATAGAATATCTCAAGTTGGAAAGGATCTATAAGGATCATCAAGTCCAACTCCCTGCTCTTCACAGGGAATTGCTACCCAACACCATCAGATCAAATGTTCCAGTTATGTATCATATTAGATTTTGATTTAGGAAATCTGCCCAATAGATCAAGCTTCTTAAGCTTGCTCTAAATCTCACATCTGCTTAAGCTCTAAGACTGCTAGGAACTACACTTCTACTTGACATGGTCAAGTGTAGTATTGTTCAAAATGCTTGGCCTGTCACAGCTACCTGCACAATATGGAAACATTGGCATAGGCTAACACAGATACTTTTGGTCTTCTTTCTGCAAATTATCAGAGAACACAGTGCAAAGAGGAACTCCTGTACTGTCAGAGAATACGTTTTGTTTGGGAGGGATCACAAACAAAACCACACCTCTAAATTTAACTAAAGGCAAAACAAATACTTGGCTTCCGTGCTTTTCATCAAGAGTCTCAAATCACCTTGCAAATATTGACATTGATACATTTTCATACATTTATTCAAAGATATACACACTCAGGCATATGCACATCTCTAGCAAATATATATATTAAAAAATTAAATTCATCAGCTTCTCTGGACAACTTTTGAAATCTGCTAAACCTAGAAGCAATTCACCTATTTTTTTAGGCATTCCTACTTGAGTCAAACTATGTATGTAGTTCAGAAAAAGCAAAAAATTACTTGCTAACTTCAGTTTCATGCTATGTTTGAACTGTAACATAATTTTCCTTTGCTGAAAGGAGGACATTTCACCACTTTACTTTTCCAGTCCCTACTGTGAGCCACACAGTGTCCCACCTTTGAACCACTCACCTGACTGCAGTCACCACACACAACTCACTAACCTGGCAACGGACCTTTTCACCAGGTTAATTTCCAGTGTCAGTGAGTTGAATCAGTTTGCAGTGAGGTAAGACAAGTACCAAAGACGTGAAACGAGCAGCTGAAAAGGGGAAGTGGGATAAGCTGCTAATTTGACTCAGACATAACAAGAAACCACTGCCTGCATTTTAGTCAACAGTTTAAGCTAACACTGTTGTCAAAAAAAAGTCCTTGCCCTTTTCCCCAATTCTTCCTCCTGTCAGCTTTCACCATTCCTTCACCTCTTCCCTGAGCCAGAGCAATGTATTTGTACAGCAAACAAGATTCCAGAAACACTGCAGGTTAAAAGAAGGTGACCTGTGCTCAAAAAGAGGATGGATAATTTTTCCACTCACATCAGTTCCCCAAAACAGTTCATCACACGGGTCCTACACTTGCACCTATGAAACTGAGGGGGTAATAATGCAATAAGAATATACTGAGAATGAAGGACTGCTCTTGGCCACAGCATCAGCTTACTTTAGCAGTGCAATACCTCAAAATACTTACTCAGCTGTAGGCTACCAAAAACAAGCAGTCATTTCTCTTTACCTCTGCATGTGTGTTCCTGTAACCTCACACAATAATGGTGAGCTTATTGATCTGAGAGAAAACTAAAGCATCAAACCATAACAGTACTTCTGTTGAAACAGTGAGTATGATTGCTGAATCAAGTGCCCCTTTGGCAAGTGTAACCCACAGCTGGCTTAAACTAAGCATACAAAGAAACTGAATCCTCAGAAGAAAAATTATCATATGTAGAAACAGACTAAAGTAAATCTTAATAAGTTCCTAAATTTGTATTGATGTATTAAGCATGAATGACACAAGCATTACAGAAAAACATGACGCTTCAGATGTTCTTTTTATTTAGAAAAAAATAGAATCATCCTTCAGTAACAATCAGTATTTTCTTTGCACATATCTGTTTAAAAATATCAGATTTGGAGATATGCTAAATAGCTGTGGAATCACTACACTATTTTTCTAAAAGTTTAAAAACAATTAACAAGCATTGAAACTCTAATAGTGATAAAATCAGCATTAATCTTTCCATTTTTACTCTAGAACAGTCACAAAAATGTTTATTTTTCTGAAACAGCCTCCCAAACACATTCTGATCAGCTAAATAATATTAGGAACCTTAGGAATTTGTTCATAATTTCAAAATGTCACAGACTTCTCCATAAAGAAAGAAGAAACTGTCTCTGCTCCCAAGAAAAAAAAAGATTCACTACTTCAGCATTAGATAGAATACCTTGTTGTAGTGAGATTACACAAAGATTGTTGCCTTTCAAATACCAAGCCTTTTCCCTGCAGTACTTACACGTCAGAATCCATGCCTAAATCTAGATGCTGTGCGTGAGCTCATAGCCCCATACTAACACCACTGTGCTATGTAGAATTTTTGGTAGTCTGAAACTGTTGTTAGGATTGGTTGATTTTACACTAATATAACTATCACCCAATCACCTCAGAGCCAGACTGGACCTCTTCTGCAGCAGGGTGAGACTCATCAAGTGCTGTGGATTCGCTGCTGTGTTCTGACATACCTGAAAACCAAATAGGTTTGGCATGCATTAATTGACGTGAAAGGAGTTGGGTGCCACACCTCACAGAAACTGAGGCAGGCTTTCAGAAAACACTTCTTTTACAAGTTCTGCTAAAGCAAAGTGAAACCTCCTCCCTTTGATGCCCTCAGCTCTCCACAAATCTAACAGAGACTAGGAATACAATCTACTATAAGTTTCCACTGCCAAAGCAACCTTCCCCCACAGACGACTAAGCTTGCAACATAAAACCTAGGAAGTCAAACAAGGTTCTTCAGCTGATGTATAGTGTCACCTGCAACAATACACCGACTACCATTGCAAAGATCACTACTTTGTTTACATGAAACTTATCCAAATATTGCAAGTTTATATTGATGTTAAGCCTCTGAAACCTACTAAGCTGCTCAGTCTGTTAAGCCTACTAGAAAGAGAATCCCTTTCATTTTAGTCTCAAAAAGATCTCAGCTACAGAGGCAAAGAGAGGCAATGACACTGAGCACATGCACAAGAAATCAGCTCTTTGAGTGTAGTGATCATGGAAGATTAATTACATACCTAATATAGCTTAAATAAGAAAAGTATCTAAATTCAATTTCAAATAGCTGGTACCTACAATTCATCTAGCTGTTTGAGAGGAGCAGACAACCAATCATTAAAAATTAAACAGTCTGTCAGTATTGAGTATAATCACACATGACTTCAGTTCATTATGTATTGCACCATTTTATACATGTTCAGACAAATACTAGATTAAGAAAAATTATAAAGAGATCACTATTTGTATTTATATTGTATTTCAAATGCCTAAGCTATAAAAAATTCTAATTAAAGCAAATAATTAATAAGGTAAGCAGCTCACATGACCAAAGCCTGAGAAACTGAATCACCTAAATCATCCAGATCATATTACATTGAGTAACCTTTACTTTGAAAAGTCAAACATAAAATAAGACACTTTCTCCAGAAAAACAATTCATTCAGAGATATCACTGAAGTTGGATTTTTCTACTATCAATACAAAATTCCTTTCGAAGTATAACATCTTCACATATCTTTCTTAATTTTTCAAATTTCTTTTGAATATGAAAGACCATATGGCAGAGGTGCTGTTTTCCCACAGTCCTGTCCAAACTATGCTTGTGGTTGAAAACCACCTCTGTGCTTAACAGCTTACTTCTGAGTAGCTAAAAAAAGTCCATTGTGGATTAGAAGAATACGTGACATTTCTGCACTCTGCTGGTTAAACAAGAAGCTAAATTCATCTTGTAGTGCAGTCTTTGTTAAGGCAATCTGTTCCTCAGTTTTACCACATTTGTGTTCCAGTAACGCTGTTTAAAACTATTAAGTGCTATAAGCAGTAAAAATAATTTTGACAGACTTAAGAACTTTTAATAACCTAATCTAGGAGCATGAACCATCTCACAAACCCATGGAGAAGACACTGCATAAAGACAATTCATTTTTTAAAATCCAAATTAATTCACTATTTGTGTTAATTCACCAATTTTGTTGTACAATATTCTTTTCCTGTAAGTAGTGCCAACACTTGCCAGCTCTATGATCCAGCTCTGTACGACCACATTGACCACCTTTAAAACATGAGAAGAGGAAAAAATGTAGATTAAAGGTGGCTTTCATAAAAAGTTCAATTGCACATTCTAATTTAACTACAGAATTTCCTGATGACTGCTTGCACAGCAAAAAAAATAGGGACATAAACACTGAATGCTGTATGCAAGGATGAAAACTTTCTACATCTTCACCAAGATTCAGAAGTGAAGACATTTATGTGAAATTGTGGCAATGATGGCATCTACATACATTTATCATTTATATTTAAGGTTCCATTACAGAAATGCCTACAGACTTTTGCATCTCCATAGTTCTTGCAGGTGCCAAAGTGCTGTTCTTTATCAGAGGTTCCTGATCCTCAGTACAGTATGAATTCTGCATTATCTAGTTGTTGGGGCTTTTTTCCCACTAAAGCAGCCCCAACTTTGGAACATGTTAGGTGACTGACCGGTGCACTAGAACATTTACTACTATCAGTTGCAATTACAACAACTCAGAGATGTTCTACTTGGGAAAAATATGCTTCATCCATATCCTGACATGAATTTAAGCCTGAAACCCTGTCTGTATCACTCCTGCCCTTCTGGATCTTCATTTTTCCCCCACTAGACCAGTTCTGCAAATCCACACAAATACTGCACCAGAGTAGAAGAGAGGACATAGACTAAAATCAAGCCCCCCATGGCGAAGCTACCTTAATGCATATTAGATTACAGCTTCGGCCATTTTAAGTTTTGCTCACCGTAAATAAAACCACACAATTTCTAACTCCTGGGGATTTATATATCACTTCTTCATCTGGCAAAGTAAAAAGCATAGCAAAGCAAAAACTTATAAACAACATAGTAAGCTTACTCTAGGATGAAGACTTCAGAGACATTTAACCAATTATAATTAGTGGTTAGAAGAGCACACTTATGAACCTTTAATAAAAAAGGCAAATTCATATTTGCTTATTCATGCAAATATGAATTAAATGTCATCAAGAATAAATTAGTTTGGAATAAGGAGTTTATTCTTCACATAGTTACATCACTTAGGTAAATAACTTCTGGTTTCAGAAATGAGAACCATGGGATTTTCAAGAACCAAATCTCCTTTTCTAAGCAGGATGCACTGGCTCCTTTGCTTGTTTTTTTAATTAACTGCCAATAAGGCAAAAGCAAGATAGCTTCTGTCCAAATTAAGTTACTACACACTTTTATTGTTGTCTTATTACTCCAATGCATAGATAAGCAATACAAGTTTTTGTAACACTGGAGAAAATCCACGTGCTAGTGAAAAAATAATGATTTTACACATATTTTCTTAATTTTGATTTCTAACTAAGAATACTTTCACTAATTCTTGTCAAGATAAAGATCAACTGCTTTTTTAAAAAGACTGTAAAGAACTGCATTAAACAGTTTCTGCTGCAATCTCACCATAGTTTCCTCTTAATGCTCTTGAATTCCCTGGCTGCTCCACTTACAAGATCTAATTATGACTGAGAGTTAGAAGACATGATGGAGATAAAGACCGGACAATAAGGCTGCTACTAACTTCCATAACCTCACAATGAGTCAACCTGCCCCTGAACACTTTAATGCTCTGCTCGTCTCCAGATTAGGTAAGCCACGGGCTCCCATTATGATTTCAACTTCTACCAAAACAGAAAGAAACAGTGAATCAAGATACTGCCTCAGCTTCCTAATGTTTCCAATCTGTTCTTCTGTGTTACTTAATCTTTATACTTTAACTGTGTGTGTGTGTACACACATATACACATAAACATATATATGATTCAGACATTTTTGGAGCTGCACTGATCAAGTAACGTCCTTTTCCAGCCCTGCAAAAGAACCCTTCTGTTATCTTTTCTAGAGAGTCAACACTTACAGCCACTGACTGCAAAGTGATAACTCCTTGCTACTGGTGCCACTAAGCATAAAAAAAGCACACATTAGACACTGAAACTACATTCTGAACTGGATGTTCAGGATGATCCCCCTTAGAGCCCTTCATACGAGATGAAAGGCTATGAGGTGGTGCCAGTTAAAAATGACATATTAGAGATTTACTATAAGAAACACTGGAAGAACTGCGTCTAGTTTGTAAACAAACACCACACACAACACCTGCTTGTCACACAACACCACAGCGTTCCCAAGCTTGAAGAGCAGCAAGCAAAAGACAAATTGGCACACTTAAAACAGTAATTGCCAGGGTGTGGAGTAAGTCTCGGGGGCACGAAATTCACACAGCTTCCCTCTCTCTCTCGCGAACCAAGCTCAGGCTCTGCCCTCCCTGTCCGGGCGCCCAGTGCCCCCCGGAGCGGGGCCGTACGAGTTGAGCAGACCCCCGCCTGCCCTCCCCTCCCGGGGAGCCCCGCGGGATGACACGTCGGACGGGCCGGAGCGGGAGGCGCGGCCCGGCCCGGCCCTCCCCGAACGCGGGGCCCAGCGGCTGCCCCGGCCCGGCCCTCACCTGCGGCGGCGCCGCGGCGGCCCCGGGGGCGTCGTGCTGCGGGGGACGGCAGGGCGGGACGGAGACAGGGAGAGGGGGCGAGAAGCAGCCGGGCAGGGCGGCGCCGGCGGCCCCTCTCCGGCTTTATTTTCTTCCTTCTCCGGTGGCAGCAGGAGCCGGAAGCGCCGTGCCGGAAAGGGGAGGAGGGCGGCGGCCGCTCTGGGCTGCCGTGTCTATGGTCGCGGCCATGGCAACCGGGGGCAGCGCAGCCGGGGAGGCGGCTCCAGGCTCGCCAAGTGCCGTGCCCCTGGGATCGGAGCGCCGGCTGGGAAAGCCAGCCGGGAAAGCCGGCCGGCAGTGCGGGAGGGCGCGTGCCCGCGTGTGGATGTGGATGAGCGGACCTCGGTGCCATGGCAGAGGCGCTGCCCGAACACACAGTGAGGAGGAAAAAAAGCATATCTATCGAGGAGAAAATCGACATCATAAGCGCCGTAGAGAGTGGCAAGAAAAAGGCGGACATTGCAGCCAAGTATGGCATAAAGAAGAACTCCCTGTCTTCGATTATGAAGAATAAGGACAAAGTTTTGGAAGCCTTTGAAACTTTGCGGTTTGATCCCAAAAGGAAAAGGCTGAGGACCGCTTTTTATGCCGACCTGGAGGAGGCACTGATGAAGTGGTACAGGATCGCGCAGTGCTTGAAGGTGCCGGTGAACGGTCCCATGCTGCGCCTCAAGGCGAATGATTTTGCCCAGAAGCTCGGACACAATGATTTTAGGTGCAGCAATGGCTGGCTCGATCGTTTCAAGTCGAGATATGGTTTAGTTTTCAGAGCTCAGCCTGTAGAAGCAGCTGCAACTACTACAGCAGATGCTCCAACCCTTTGGTACCAGAATGTGCTTCCTTATTATTTAAATGATTATCAGCCAAAAAATGTGTTTCATATACAGGAGACTGGATTGTTGTATCAGATGTTACCACATAATACATTTGCATTTAAAGGGGAAACTTGTTCTGTAGGTAAACTAAGCAAAGAGAGAATAACTGTAGTGGTGGGTACAAATATGGATGGCTCCGAGAAACTTCCACTGCTTGTTATAGGAAAAAACAAAAGTCCACAGTCTTTCAAAGATGTGAAATCGCTTCCTGTGGATTATGAAGCAAATGACAGGGCATGGATGACTCCAGAAGTGTTTGAACAGTGGATGCATAAACTCGATGGCAGATTTCAAGCACAGCAGCGCCGAGTTGTTATTCTTGCTGATTCTGTCCCAGCTCACACAGAGGTAAAGAACCTGAAGTCTGTCAAGTTAGTGTTCTTTCCTTCAGACTCCTCTTCATGTATAGCTGTGAAACAAGGGGTTATCAGAAGTCTGAAGGTTAAGTACAGGCACTGTCTTATCAAGAGATTTGTTGATTGTGTAGAAGGTAATAAAGAGTTTATGCTGACCCTTCTTGATGCAATTGAGATGTTGTACCTGTGCTGGAGGGAAGTAACACCACAGACTATTGTAAAAAGTTATAATGGAGCAGAATTCAAATTAGAAACTGAGACAAATGGTAACAACAAAGAGATTGAAAGTGATCTTGATTTGATTGCTCACGCACAAGCAGCTGGAGTGGAGTTTCCAGAAGGCTTATCTTTGGAGGAATATGCAGCTCTAGATGATGACTTGGTAACTTATGAAGTGCACATCAATAATGGAATGATGTGTGCCAAAGAAAGTGTGTCAGATAAAGCTGGGACATTTTTCGGTGATGAAGATGAGGATGAGAATGAAGGTGATCAATTTCACGGAGCTGAACAGGTTTTGCCATCAAAAAATGAGGCTTTGAGTGCTTTAGATACCCTTCGGAAGTTTCTCAGAAGTCAAGACACGGATGATTATCTTTATGATTCCCTAGTTGACTTGGAGAATTTTATTCAACATGTAACAAGTAAATAAATATTTTAGCAAAGTGGGAAAGCATGTAATTAGAAAAAAAATGAGATTATGTAAGTAAACAAAGGCAGTTTAATAACAAGGATTGCTGAAATGTTCTCTGGTGTGTTTTGCTCAGGTGACTAGATATACATAACAAAAGAAATTTGAAATTATGAAAAAGGGCTGAAACTGAAATTTTACACAAAATTAGGAACAAATGACACAAATTTGGAGTGAGCTGAATCCTGAAACTTATAACTGTAGTAAGTATAGTGGAGGAAAAAGAAGTTTGGTGCACTCAGGATAAACTCATGACCATGGAATTCTTTCTTCAGGAAGAGATTAGCACTTCTACGCATTAATAATTCCACTGGTGTCTTTGGTTTTTTGATGGTGCAGTAGTAAATATTTATCAGCTCAGTGCTTTCGATACATAAACAAGAAATTGGATAACATGGAAAATACATGCCTAAATTCTGAGAAATAAGGGTTTTTTAAAATAAACATTTTTGTCCTTAGTCAGGAATTCATTTATTCTTGCAGCAAGTGATGAACAGTGGAAAGTTACCACAGCTTTGGATGTGTTGTTTTGTTTTGTTTTTTCTTAAAACTGCTCACATGTGGATACACACGAATGGCATAATGATTTATCCAAGAGTCAAAAGACAAACAAAGCTTTACTTGGGCTGTGAAGAGGTCAAAAAGGAAGGTCATTCTCTCCCTTTTCGGTACATGGATTTGATGTAGGTCTTCCTCTGCAACTCCATGTATTTCTACAGTAAATACAGAAAAAAGAATCAGTTTTTGCAACATCTGCACTAAAACCCTCACTGAAATCTTGTTTTATTTACAATACTTGAAGACTTTGCTGTAGGATTCAATGCACTAATGTGATTTGTCATTTTAAGTCCCATTAACAAGAGTGCTGTTTGCACAAGTGCAGTATGAAATTGAGTAAATTATTGTACATTTACATGTCTTCGAGTATGTGTTTCAAGCAATGTAATCATAGCAGAGCCAAAAACCAGAGTCTATATGAAATGCACTGCTTGTGGCTTTTTTCAAAACCTATTTTAAATCTTTTCTGTATCTATCAGTTAAAATTTTTTTTAGAAATTAGATATCATTGTTCTAATTTAGAGGAAGAATAAAATATTTTATGGAAGCCCTTTAGGAAGCCTGTATAATAAAGATCATATGATGGTGCCTATATTTAAACCATGGAAAAAAATTCTCATGCTTATTTGATTCTTCACTTTTCAATAAATAGTTTGGCTAAAGCTTTGTTTACCCTTTTTTCTGGTGTAGGACATTTTATCAGTTTGTGAAAGCATTTGAGAAAATTGTTTGAAGACAGTGAAAATACCAGGGTGGTATATGGCTAAACTGTATGAATGTTTTACTAGAACCTCTACCAAAAAACTGTATGAATGTTTTACTAGAACCTCTACCAAAAAACCCACGCAAACTTCTGGGGTTTTTTTCGTGAAATATCTGATGTGATTTCCTTCCAAAGGATATTCTGATTAAATAGAAAATTTCCGTTGAAATCCCAGTAAGTAAAGTCCTACATGGAGATTTATAGATTCCATGAAAGATCCCTCTGAATTAACTCTCTTAACTATTTATTATTTTATTCTCTTCAAATACAAATGCAAAATCTTTTAAATTAGGAAGCTGTGTGACATTTTGCTTGCTTAAATACTTCAGAACAACTTGTGAAATGTACTTTCTATTTTGTCTAAGCTTATTTGAGACCTGTAGATAATTTTCCTATAGTAATCCTTTGATTTAAAATATGTTTCTTTGCAACAGCTTCTCCAGCTAAAAGCAAGTTTAGGAAAAAGTTTCTATTATCCATGTAGTAAATATGTATATTTATTACAATGTGACTCCCTGTGGCCCTTATTGGCCCAAGTTCCAGATAAAGAGACTCTCTGTTTCCTTCTGAGAGAGTGAAGAGTGTGAAAATGTTGGATCTGAATGAGAAAGACTTGTGTATATAAGCAACAAATCTTGGTTAACCAAGGGTTCAACCTACAGGAAGTGTAATCTTCACAAGAAGCAGCTTAGGAAATCAGGAGATGGGAAATAACGTTGTTAGCTGGTAATGAAGGAAGTAAATTACTGAGTGCTGTCATACTCATGACATGTAAACAACGGGAAGGATTTACTATTTGACCTGGACTTTGAAGGTGAGTTGTGGAACTTGCTTTAAAAAACATACAACCCATCAAAATCCTGTATCTTTAGAGAATATATGACTTTTTCCTAGACTCCTAGTTCATTTGAGAAACTAAGTTAAAATGCACTCACTGAAACTGATTTTGTAGGTCACATACTTTATATAGCTTTCAAAATTATTTAGGAGCCCAAATATTTCTCTTCACTTGGATTTTGGTCACATTGATAGTCAGAGAACGTGAAAACCATTCTGAAGCTTGGTGCTGTTTTGGGTGTCTGTCACAGGGAAACGCAGACTCACAGATCTGAAATGCTAACGGCAAAAAAGGAAGTGGTGTGCTATGTAAATGTGAATCAGTTTAGCCTGTGTACACAGTTTGAGCTAGAGATTTCTTTGCATTGTCTAGGTAAACCACCAGGACACTGGTTTTTTGTATCTGTAGTCGTTTCGTCTGGAGGGAGAGGAAGAATATTGCTCTAGACTACACCATATTTAAAAAGAAGAACCTTTTCTACAAAAGGCAGGTTACTAAGGCTGTCATTTGCTATAATAATTCAGATATTAGTGTGGACAACTGCATGCTTTTTTCTGTAGCTTTTTTGCTTCATGCCATGGTTAGACTGTGATTATACTCTTCAGCGTCAAGTCGGTGAGGTTGCTTTCAGTAACCCAAAGTGAATTCTAGAAGTATGAACTGAACATAGGAAGTTTTAAAAACATAACTGACTTCTAGACAAGGCCAAAATAGAAAAAATATTTGGAAGGTATATTTGATATAATCAAAAGCATCCTCAGATTCATTCTTGAGACAAATAATATGTAAAATTAAGTATATTCTTCAAAAATACATCTTTATTTGCAAATTTTAATAAATATTACACTGTGATTTTTTTTGTGTGTTTGCTGTTCTGAATACCTTTCAGATCTATAAAACTACATCTTCTTTTAAAACTGTTACTGAAAGGAAGGTTGCCCACCTCTAATGGTAAAAGGAAATTATTTAACAAGTTTTTACACTTCACCAGACACGTAGCTACAATCTATGTGAATTGTCAGCCTGCATTGGCTCTATCATTGTGGGGGTGAGCTCCAGAGCTGGTTTGCATCTTCCACTTCTGCACTTGTGTTGCTTTGTGTGCCTGTGTAAGGCTTAGTTATAATCGCTGGGGTGGTGACTCACCTGTCTGAGAAAGTTGTGGTCTGATGGGATGGTGCAACCTCACCCCAAATGCCAAATGAAATAACTCATAATCTGTTGTTTGAAAACAGTGAGACCTGGGATTGCTGAGGAGGGTGGCAAGTGGTCTCAGCTCTCCTGGCCTCTGCTCGGTAGTGAAGCTCAAAGAGCTCTGCTCTGTGGAGCTGTTCTTACAAAACGCTTGCTAATCAAGAATCACTTCAACGTGTGTTAACTAGTTGCTGGATTTCTCATCTGAAGTCATCCACTTCTCTTGAGAGATGTGGTGTGGGGCTGCCACTGTGTCATCCATAGAAGGAGACAACCTACTGAAAGCACTGCTTCTAGCAACATTGGTGCCTCATACTTCTAACCTGTATAAATGATGCAAGATGATATTTTGCTATTCAAAATTCTATTTTTTCCCCTTCCGCCCTTTTTTATCCATTGCCTTCTATAATTTTATATTCATTTATATCCTGCTAATTCTAGTGTTAAAGTTAGGATTGTTGGCCCAACCTTCTGGCAAGATGCTTTCCTCCTTACTCTCCCTATTTCTAATATTATCTTTGCAGGTGGTATTTTTGAATCGTCTCGTGACAGCCAGTATCACCCTCTTGGTACACATCCTCGTGATCTCAGGCCCTAATTTCTCCATTGCTGTATTTAGTGGCCTTCCCGAATCCTTGCTTCATTTAGCTAAGAACATTGAGTATGTCCTTACTTTTTTTTGTCTCTTCCTTTTGTAGAGGAGGATGAGCAGTGCTTTTTCTTGCAGTCTCCCAGGATGTCTGAGAGAACTAGTAACAAAACGCATCTTTCTCTCCTTTCGGATGTCTCCATTTTTTCTTTCTGTCAGTGGTCACTTCTGACCTGTTTGTTTGTTTGAGATTCTCAATTTGACATTTAGTATCTTTCTTTAAAACTTTCCTTTTTCTCTTTCATCTCTTACCCCTATCAGCCCATACAACATCCTTGCCACAGTTCATGTTTACATTTACATTTCTAAATATCATACCCTTACCCTTAGCTCTTTAGATCTTTCTTCCTTTCTCTTTTACTGGCCCCAATTAATATTTAAACTACATTTCAAAATCCTTTTTCCTCCTTTCCATGATTTGATATCCAGTTTTCTTCTCCAAAAACAAATATTTAACTCTTTCTGAAGATACCCCACTTTTTTACTTTCCATTTGATTTGGCATGTCTTCATGTTACCCTTACATCAAAGATTATGTAATGATTAAAAGTATGGGTTTTTTCCCTAATTTTACCTCTTTGCATTTTATTTTTTCTCCCGTTCTTTATTCTTGGTCATTCTAAGTCTTTACCTTGTTTGAACCTTACTTTTACACTCCTGATCACTAGCATAAATTTTATTCAATTTTTTTAAGCTTGTAAAAAAACAAACCTGCAAACAAAACCTGCACAGAGATGGAGTTTGGGGCTGTTTGTTTACATAGCTAATTGTGTTACAGTGTTGCATAAAATAAGTCAGACTGAAAGCCAGCTCAGATATTAGCTAATTTCTATCAAGGTTTTTTATTTGAACTTACATTTTCTGTTGTTTATCTCCACGCTTTTCTATTTTAATAGTCGTTTGTGAGACTTGAGATATTTGTGCCCTGTTTGGCTTTGTAGCCAGCCCATATGGCCTGAGATCGTGGAGAAAGGCAGGTAGATCACAAAAAAGGAGAAGTTAAAAAGCAAGGTCTATTGAAATTCCCCTGCAGGAACTCTGGGAGAACTTGTAAGTCAGGTTAAGCAGAACTTATTATTCAAAATCAATATCCAGAATCCTTTGTAAATCCATATCCATACACAAATTAGCCTCAGAAATTGTTACAAGAGGTAACACCACAGGTTTTCTGAATTTCAGATGGCAAGAAATGGCCACCCATAATTCAGCTCCACTTCAACATTAATTCACACAAGTTTTTTGTTTTTTGTTTTTGTTTTTGTTTTTTTTGTTTTTTTTTCTAGAGCAAAATGAGACATGATCTATGTAAACTGTCACTGCACTGCCCAGGGCTCACCAATGTTCAGTAAGCAAACAGACATTTGCCTAGAGACAAGGCAAGGCTGAAACAGCATTTCTATGTAAGAAATGTAGAGTCTAGAAGTTGCAGTAAGAGTCAGATGAGCTTAAAAATTGGCATGCCTTTTCAGAAATTAACTGAGAGACACTTTGTAGTACAGATTTGGGATATGAATTAGAAATACTTTTACATGCTGTTCCCAACAACTTTTGAACTATTTTTGAAAAACCAGCTGGATGGATATAAATTTTACTGCTCTGAGAAAAAAATTACTATCAGCATTACACATACATTCAACATATGGCACAGACAAACATAACAATTCAAATTCTAGTAGAGACAGTTCCCTGCTGAGGGTGACCAGACTTCAGTGCATTATATGTTGAGCGTTTGCAGAGAAGTAGGAGCAGATGTGGCATATACCGTAGACATGCAACAGCAAGATAGAAATACAAGTACAGGCAGACAGAGCTACAGGCTCTTGGCTCTGTTTGTTGAATGAAGAACCATCCAATGCCTCATCAGAAGGGCTTTCCCTATATGTCCCATTAATAACATAATTTTTTCAAAAAGCAACAGAAATTCTCTTATGAACCAAAAGATACTTGAGATTTGATAATTTCCTGCCGAGTTGGCAATATTGTGCTTCATACTCTTGTAGCATGTAGAAGTTGGCAGCAGAAACCCAAACTACAAAAGGCAAAGCTGAAGTAAATATGTAATAAAACTAGTAGTTTTTTGTGTCCCATTCTCACCTGGTCTTCACTCATCCCATGTAGAGTTAGGTGCCCTAAATCATACAACATCTTAAAAGATTTGTCAAAATCTAATTTGTTGCCAGCAACTTGCTCACTACAGCTAACAAGAAAGCATTTGGCAAACTTAACGCTTGGATGGTTAGTAATCATTTTGCAATTTCATGGTTAAATACCTTTAAAAATAATCATTCCCTAATGATATCCACACCATTATCTATACCCAGCCATAATGCTCATGTGCAACTCCAACATGAATTCCTTGTGAAATGCCTGCGTTCCCAGCGATGATCTGTTGAGGACTAATGCTGGGATGGCAGATAGCATCCTGGAAATTAAGATTATATGAAATTTACATTAATGTAAGCTTCCTAAGGGATTATTTATAATGGGGATTAGGGAGCTTTATGAACTTAAAACTTCCTTTGGATTTCTTCATCCTCTCACTTCATGTCACAGTGGGGAGAACCCAGTGGCTTGCACTAGTGTAGCCTCACAAAGGTGATAATTTTGAACAGTGTTCTTTGCAGGGAGGTCCGCTAGTGTTCACCAGCATATTGGACTGCAACAATTAGGAAGAAATCTTGCAGTGTGTGGAAAACAGCCCTCACTCTCCAGCCAGCAGGAGGTTTAACTGCTGCTCTGCCTCCCAAGTGGGCCGAGCCAGTGTCTTACTAGGATGCTGACTCCTCAGGCAAGGCACATATTTGTGAGATTACATCTTCCAAAAGCAGTAATGCAGGTACTGGTTTGCTTTTAATCATTCATCCTGCACTCTTCTTCCTGTCTGCCATTCCATCTCCTCAGAGATTAGAAATTCCTTGTCAGCCACCTGCCTGATCTGATTGGTCCCCCAGTTCAGAAACCTGGGATAGTTCTGTGCCATCCACCCGTCTGACTTACAGGCTTTAAATATAGCTCCTATATTTGGCAGGCTTTTTTTTTTTTTTTTTTTTTTTTGAGTACCAGATACTTGCATTCTCTAAAAGCATTTCCACTTCTACTGGGAAAAGAATGAGTTGTGAACCTCAAATGAACACCACATTTATCTCTGTGTGGAGATACAATGATAAGAATTTAAAGCATGTGGAGATCTGCCCTTATTGACATTCAAGGGGGTTGTAAACTCAGGCTATGTGAATTGACCTTTGCAGACATGGTAGAAGACATAAAACTTCACAATTAAGTACTTGAAATCAAAATGGATTAAGAGTGGAATTATACATTCACTTCCAGGAAGCTTCTGTTTCCTATAGGATCATATCTATGATTCTTTCCATCAGGAGTTTCTTTAGCCATTAGTTAGCATTGACCTCTTTTACTCTTGATGCATCTGCCTGCAACTGGACAAATGCCAGTTCTCACAGAATTTTAGTATTCCTTGCCTTGTACTTAGGCTACACCTAAGTATAAAAACTACCTTCTGACAGAAGATTAAGTTTCAGATAGCAGGATATAGGCAATGTAGCTGCCTGTCAGGCCCATGATCTTCTCACTTCAGAACACACTTGGTGCACCCACAGTTTGGCACAGGGATGTGACTGTGGCATGGATAGATATATAGAAAAGGAGCCATAAGAGTTAAGGCGTATCCGTCTGTGTACTGCTGTTAGGTTATGTAATGGGGCTGCTAGCCCATACTGAAGTATGTGTCACATATCTCTACAGCAACCAAAAAATAGTGAAGGTATGCCATCTTGCACTGCCATCACAGAGATTGGTCAAAATATGGATCCACCTGAAAATGAGCTACAGCATATCTAACCCAGATCTTTGGAAAGGATTTCTCCCCATACCAGGCTCAAGCAGGAGGAATAAGACATACACGGTTGCTTGTATTTTGTCAAACTCGATGTTTCTACAATTTACACAAATTTATGAGGTTTCACTCAGTGACCTTTTGGTAAGGTCAGCACTTGCACAGCTTAATCAAATTCTTAAGGTTTCACTGAGTGACAGCTATATTGTAACTTAACTAGGAAGCCATTCTATATATTCAGACAAGATGAAGTGAATGAACACATAAACTTACTTTAGCCATATAATAAACTGGCATAGTTTCTCACAGGGAATGAGAAAGGTATATCTCAGAGAGAGAGAAACAAAAACAACGTAGCAGAAAAGACATAAGGCAATGATTTTTTTTTTTCAGGCAGTCTTGCAGCACTACTGTCAGCTTTACTGAACTGAAAGTTAGATTTAAACACAGGGTGTTGAAAAGGCATGCTTTCTGTCACAAGTCCTTTCAGCATATCCCTCTCTGGGTTGTGACCAATGGCATTTTCGATGAGTATGATAAAAAATATTATCACTTGCATGAAGACCTAGTTAGTGATTAAATACACCACATGTTGGGACGGGGTACTGTTTTCAGAAAAATAAGAACTGTAGGTAAGACATACTCACATTGCTATATGAAAATGAAGGTGGAGGTATGTGATTTTCCAGGTTTCAACGTGGTGTCTGAATGATTTCAGATCCTAGACAAAAGTGTACAAAATCCTGAAATAGCATCCTTGGCATTGCAAAGACTGTTGAAAACTTTTTGAGTAAGCAGTATGTGGGTTTAATACAATCACACTGACAAAGGGATGTAACACATATTAGCATCTGTGATGGTCAAACCAGTAGTAATAATGTAGTGCCATATAAAAAATGCTTTAACTGAATGTTTCTTTAAAACAGATGTGTTTCAAAAATAGATGTAATTCCATTTTCAAATAATCACCATTGCTTCATTCATTGCTTCAGTCCTAGTTTCCACTGATGTAGAGGAGCAGGCAAAGTGCCTGCTAGAGCACCAACACACTTCTACATGGGAGCCTGAAGTTAAAAAGGCATATGCTTGAAATGCAGACTGAAAGCCTGTCAAAAGCCTTAATTTAGCCTCTTGCTTGCATACACATTATACATACAGGCTCTCTACAGACTATCACACTTTTTTCCTTTAATATCTGTCTGGTTTTCAGTTGGGTGCTGTTTCTTTGATTCTACTGGGACTATTTACATGCTTGAGTATGTGCTCAGGTTCTGCTGGAGAGCTGGACTAAGACAAGACTGGAGGCTGCTTCCATGATTTTAAGCACTGGTTCATAATGCTAGACTAGAACTGGCCACTTGGGTTAGGTCCTTTAAAGATATTTAAATAACAAACTAAGAGAATACACTTTTTCAAAGTATCTAGGAACAAAATTTGGCCCAGATCAGATATCCATAATTTTAAAAGTAGTTAGTGCTCATTTGCATCTTTAGGTATCTAAGTAGCTTTAAAAAAACTCATCTTTAATGTTTCTTTAGAGTCTGGACTCTATATTAACTATTTGTGAAGTTCACTAATTACAGTGAAAATATGCAAAGGAAAAGGAAGAAAACATTTTAATTCAAGAACAGAGAAAGGAATCTATATGGGAGGATCAAATGAGAGCTGCCACAGCCTAAAAAAGTATCGAGCAACATTTAAGCAGAATTATTTTAGGACATCAAAGATTATCTTAGATACTTTAGGTGTGGCTGGAAAAATCTTAGTACTCACATTACAGTTTGGATGTACTGCTGGTTTTTTTTATGGTCTAGTATTACTGAAGGAATGTGCTTTTCAGATTTTGTTCTCTTCTTATGAATTGTTCACAGATGAGAAAATATCTTCAGACAGTTAGCTGAAGCACCCTAAAAATAAAAATAAGAAGGGTTTAAAAAAAATCTAGCTTTCTCTCAAGTACCTTGTTTCTCTACTCTTCATTTTACTAAATGAGACAGATTTATGTTTGGTTTTCAATCCTTTACTTCATCAGTCTCACTTTTGTTATCTCTTTAAGAGAAATGTTTCAATTTCTATAGAGCGCTGTGGATTTTTTCAAGTCAGATCTTAAACTAACATTGACTTGAAAGTGACAACTAATGAGGAGGCACCTCCATATAAGACACACAGCACTGACATTTCATGCAAAGATAACTCACTGGCTGACAGCTTTTTTCCCTGTTTCAGTTGCTGACTGTGCGTCTCTCAAGTGTGCTGGCACATGAAAGCCTGTGGCCATCAAGGCTCTGATCCTTGTGCTAGACGCCCAGGTGATGTTTCTTCTCTCACTCCCAGGAGCAGTCACAGAGAATTTCCATTCTCTGAAGTGTTTTTCTAAATTGCCCAGATACTCCTTTTAGCATTACAATTGTATTGTCTGACATGTATCTGACTGTATTGTAAGATTTGCTTACCTCCTGTGCCTGCACAGCCATTTCTGTACAAAACACCTTTATTCCTGATACTGGTGACTGCCATCTGTTTCTGTTCTGAACAGGCATTTGAACCCACTCGTGTCCCACTGGGAGGCATCTCATTCCTCCTAGATTATTACACAGCTCTACTTTTGGAGTCCAGTTCTGGTCAGATGTCTTCCCCAACGGGGAGTGGAAGGGGACCCTCTCCTGTCAACAGCATTGAAGCGCCCCAATGACCCACTTGTTCCTTTAATTAGTTTATCTTGGACTGTTTTTATCAAATCTACACTTAATACAAGTTTGGGATACATTGCAAGCCTGCACTGAGACAAAGACCTCATGGAGTCCCACCTAAATTTCAAAGGTAGGAGTCTTGAAAGATTGTGGTGAAGGATTTTATGGGCAAAGCCCACACTAGGCTAGAGGGAGGCACTGCAGGGGACTACCTACATCAGCCAGTAATGCTGTGTTTCTCCAGTGGTCAAATGATGATTTTGCTGACCAGACATCGTCCTTTCAGAAATGCCGTTTCAGCTGTGGATTTTGCCTGAAGGAAAGCTAAGCTCCAAGGAGGAGGCATATTTCAAAACATTGCCAGTACTGCAGTAGAATGGAGGCATCACCTATTTTAGGATTTTACACAAGTCACAAATAACTTAGGAAGCTTCTGCAATGTGCAAAATTTATAATCCATATACCACTTTCCAAGAAACGAGTAGAAATGAAGTGTCCAACTGCACTTCAATGTAAGTCTGCCAGCACCCTCTCTGCATTCTTTTTAATTTCAGATGAGATTTTCAGTGTTAGAAATCTCTCTTAAGAATCCATTTTTCATTTTGTTAAAGGAAACTTAGATACAAACATCTGGATATTTTCAAGTATAGTTTTGTATTTTATTTCTGTTCCTACTGAAGTATCCAAAATATTACAGCTGTGATTTAACAGCCTGTATTGTGTGGAAGGAGGAAAATAAAAAAAAGGCAAAAGAAGATAATTACAAGTCCAGTTAAGCAAAGAGGTTCTTAAAGCTGGAAGGTACTTGTTTTTATGCTTTTATTGTCATTCTCATTTTAGATATTTTTATGATACCCAGTTAGGGACTATATCTCATTGTTCTAAGCATTGTTCTAATTTATACTGGTGGCATTGGTTTCAGAGAGATATAAACCTTTTTCTTAAGCACTTCTGTGGCTGAAATACAATCTAACTTGTCTTTTCAAATAATCTAGAACTGAGAGAGTTTGCTGGAAAGAGAGCTTTATCTTCTGCAACTCATGCAAGAAATGCTTGTTCTGAAACAAGTACAGCCATGGATGAGGTTCCAAATCCACATGGGGTTTCTACACAAGAATGCTGTGGATTTTAGCCTCAATTCTGCAAATCTTACTTAGGTCGGCATCCCACAGAAGCACCATTGCAGCCAGGTCTCTGCCTGGCTTGAGCAGATCCCTGCGGGCTTTGCACATTCTCCTTTGCTTTGATGATTATTTGTTTATTTATTTATTTTAATGTTGCAGTGTATTGCAATACAGTTCTATTTCCCATTCTTTCACAGTGACTTGTGGGAAAAATTTATCTGTCCTTTCCCAAGGTATGTCAGAGGCAGAAATAAGTCATTAAGGGACTAGGAGAACTTGGCTGGCTCTAGCCCCTGCCTGCACTTCAGAGCAGGTGGATTAGCTGCCAACGTCCACAGCAGGCAAGCTGCAATAGCAGGGGTTTGTAATATAAGCCCTACAACTAACCCTAAACTTGCCACATGAGTTGCAAAAGTTTAGCTGTTGTTGTTTTCATAGGAAAAAGGAACGAGAGGAGCATGAGTCAAGTGGCTGCAGCATTACAGTACATTTCTGTTTTTCTGAAAATGTCCAGCTGGTGACATCCTGTAATCTCAGTGATGCAAATCCTTCTCTGATTAGGGATGAACATTAGCAAAGAGCCTAGCTAGGTGTTCAGAAATGCCCTTTATAATATAAAAACCAATGAAACAGTAACATCAAGCATGCACAGAATGTTTCCAGCTGTGTAACACACATTGAAAGTACCCAGGAAACTTAGTTGTTTGACCTGTGAAAAGACATTCCTTTTTGCTAAAGTGCATTTTGAATCCTAGTAAATGCACTAAGGCCTATGAAATTAGCAGATACAATCTACCTCTCTTACAATCTACCTCTTACAAAATCATCTGACTGAAGCCATCCTAGGTTTCCAAATACATGGTTAGTTTTGCAGCAAGGCTGTCACTACAGTTTTTGGTTTCTGCATTTCTGCTATTAAGAGAGAGGCATGAGGCTGAGGAATACAACCAAGGCAAAGGCTGCCAACCTTACTTCCCAGGCAGGCAAAAGGGAGCCTGCTGGGAGTGCTTTAGGGGAGCATGATCCTGATGCTATTGGGGATGGACCATGTGTCATAGGTTGAGATTGGTCCCCCATGAGAAGCTGGGGGGCTCAGAGGTGATTGGGTGCCAGGACAGTGTTCCCTGGAGAGCCAATCACTGTCCATGTTGTTCGCTTCTGCTAAAAAAATCATATATCACAGCACTGGAAACGGCTGGCAGTTCTGTCTTGGTTGTTTTGCTGTTGGTGTCTGCTGCGTGTAGGTGGACAAGGCCAGGGGGTGGCTGGGCTCCCTCTCTTCCCCTCCGAGGGGGAGAGGGGAGCCCTGCGACCCCCCAACTCAGCCTTTAGTTAGAGTTAGAATCAGCATTTGGAGTGTGTGCTGTGAAGAAAGAGATTCACAGCACCTGAGGTAAGAGGAGAGAGGCAGGCTTTGCAGCCAAGCCCTCTTCCCCCTCCTTTTCTGCAGTGAAGCTGTGGAGGGGGGCTTTTCTTTCCCTCCACTGTAAGTGGAGGAGAGACTCAGCCCTGAAGCTGAGCCAAGTGGACGGGCCGTGGAGGTAGGCCCAGCGCTTGGGAGAAGAGTCCCAGGCGAAATTGGAGACGAGCCAAGAGCTCAGGAGCTGCCTGCCGAAGCTGACTGGGGGCAGCTGAGAACTAATGTGGAGGAATGAAGATTCCAGGATGTGGACACTTGATAAGCTACACTGCAGCAGCCTATGAACCGAGGTGAGACACCGAGAGAGAGAAGTCACCAGCAGCAGAAGAGCAAAGACTCAAAGCTATTTTCTCGGACTTCGTGAGGAGAGGCTGCAACAAAACAACTGGTGGAACTTGGTGAGAGGGGGAGGGTTCAGGAGCCCAGAACACTCCCACAGCAGAAGACTGTGTTACATGTCAGCCTTGAAGGCTGCTCCTGGACTAAAGTTAAAGGAAGGGCTTAAAAGGACTGACTGATAGTAATGTAATATATATATATATAGTTGCCTTTAGCTTGTATAGTATTTATTTGTGTAAATAAATGTATATATACTTTCCCCTTCCCCTACAGAAGCCCACCCCATATAGCAAGAAGGTTGAAAATGTTGGGTTTAGTGTTGAGCTCGTACATTGCTCCTACCTAGTGATAGGCAATACATGGAAGCCCCTGGTCAGCCCTCATGTGTTTCTGAGTGTGTGGTCAGTGGTGGGGTGGTGGGGACAGAGGACAGGGCAGTGTTGGGGGGCATCAGCTGTGCCCCATGATCTGCACACCCAGACAGAGACTGCCAGGGGGAGTGAAAATCAAGATGAATAAGGAAGGGAAGCAGGATTAACTGCCTCTCACCACTCCATCAACTGTAACTGTGGACCCCCATGCCAGGCAGTGCACCCTTGGGGGGCCTGAGGCCTTCTGTCTCCTGTCATCTACAGCCATTGTCACACCAGTGTCTTAGCACTTTCCAGCCAAACCACCTGCTCCTAACAAAAAAAATTATATGGTTTTGTGCTTTGTCCTGTTCCTTGGTACAAACCGGTCCAGAATACCAGTTACAGGCTGCTAAGAGAGCTAGCAATTCATCCCATTTGCTAGAGACACCCCACTTGGGGTTGCTTTTTAGGGTCATAAATGCACTCAGTGTCCTACCATGCTTGAAAAGCAAGGTAAGAGAGGAGGCACTTCTGAAATTTGCTTGCTCAACCACCTTGAAAAGTGACATAAAACCTTCCCACTAACTCACAACAATGAAATTTTGTGTCTAATTTGTATTTGTATTATGTCTGTCCCTGTGGTACTGTGTGCAGATGAAGATAGAAGGTAGTAAACTCGGGTGTGAAAGGAGTGGAGGAGAGCAGGAGCTCTCTCATCTACAGAATAAAGGTGCTTCAGCCAAGTTCGTGCTTGAAGTGCAACTTCTGTTTTTTTTTTTTCTTCTTTTTCTTTTGCAATCATTGCTTGCTTGACAGGCCCAGACGGAATTACATCACTTCCTAAAACCCATCAAAGAGAGTCCATCTCCTGAAGAAATGCAGCTCAGATGCACCTCGGCAGGAAGCAGGAAATGTAGATGTTTGGGTGCAGCAGGGAGGCTGACGGAGCGCCCCTCAGGTGGGAGCACTGCCAGGGCAGCATGCGAAACCCCAGCTTTATCACTCTGCTCTCTGCCCTGTCGCTGGCTGGAGGATCTTTTGGAAATGGTGAGTAAAAAAGCGCCTTTTGCCTGCCGAGGTGGGACCGCGTTTCATGCCTGCAGCGATGGGACCGAGTTGGAGGGCAACACCCTCCAAGCTAAGCACCGGGAGAAGATCTGTGGGGACTTGCTCTCTGCTGCTTTTTGCTTTGTTTACCCTCTCTGCTGAAAGCTGCCTGTCTTCTTTGAAGGTTTGATTTTTTTCTTGTTAGACCTGACCCCAAACAGCAGCAACCTAATCCTACAATTCCTACGTTTCCTAAATTGCAGCTGTGTAGGGAATTGGAGTTTCCATGTTGAGCCGCCAGGCATTTCACTTCTAATTTTAGTTATTTGTTGAAATTTTTAAATTCCACACCCAATACTACCAGCATTTAACAGTAAAGTTAAAGACAGAGCGCTGCTTCCATTCAAAAGCTGACTGCCAATTTCCGCAGTCCCAGTGCACTGAAACTGGTTTAACAAAAGAACAGCCGGTTCCGGAGACAAATATTTTGAATTCTCAGCTACAGAACAAAGTGTCCGGCAGCATGGATTTAGGTCCTGACCTTCTGAAGGGAAGAACCACGAGTGAAAAAGCCACTTGTGACAAAATGCTGGGTGGTGCTGGGCTTGTAGAGGCTCTCGTTGGTTCCACTGGCATTTTGGCAGCCAGGGACTGCACATGACAGGCAGGTCTTTTAGTGAAACCTTGACAGGTGGTGCTTACAAGCCTTTCAGTGTCAAACAAATCCCTGTCAAAGTGCCTCAATATGGACTAGACGTGTTTGCTGCCTCTCAGCCATCACTGGACTTCTTCTCTTAAGGTTTTAAAATGCATTTCTGTAATAGGTGGTTTGGTGTGGCTACTTTTCCCCTGAAAACCAGTACTATAAGCAGGGTGTAAAGCTGGGCTGCAGATTCCCCGCGTGCTGCTGAGCTGCTTGCGCTTAGGAGTCTTGCTCAGCTGTAAGAGTGAGCTAAGTGAGGTACAAAATGGTTTGGTCTTCATTGTGTTACTACAGCTCTGCTGCATTGCACACATTAGGAAAATATGCTGCAAGCATTGAACATACATAGCTCAGAACCAAAGCGGTCAGAGGAACAAAAATCTTGCCATGGGCAGAGCAAAACAGGGGTCTCAGGGAAAAGGAGGAGCACAATGCAGGAGACACAGTGTGATCAGGCTCCTGCTTCCTTAGCCCATGTGCAGGGTACTGATCAATACTATTTCATCACCACCTCCCCAGGGTGGAGGGATGCCTTAGTCCCCAGTCCCCTCAGCCTCCCTGCCCTTCTTTGCCATGGGCATTAAAGACTGCTTGAAGCACCGGGCAGATGTCAGGTGCCCCAGCGCACGCCCTGCCTGCCTTCAGAGGCTTCCTATCGGTACTTCCCCCTTTAAATTCTGGTTATTTTTGGAATGGTTCCTCTTCAGGAGTGAGTCAGTCCTGTCAGAACCCTCCCCAAGCCCCATCAGCCCTGACTTTCTGGAGCCAGCCTGCAGCAGCTGGGGAAGGGGAGGAGAACACCCACCTTTGCTCCCCATACAAAGGCGTCTTTTGCTTATGCAACCAGCCCCAAAATGTGCTGGGGGAGTACTCTGACTGCAAAGGTGGGACTTGGGAGGGGGAAGTTGTGAACTTGGGCCTTTGGGGGAAATTGAACTGGTGGGGGAAAAGTTTTTGTAGGGCTTAGGTACCCCAGAGGCACTGGTGGGTCAAGAGCCCCTCCACTGAGGGTAGTCTGCCAGGGAGATCCTTTGCTTTCAATCCTCCTTGTTCACAGATCAACAGGGCAGGAATTGTAAGGGAACTTTACAATTTACCAGACACAGTCCTCACGTTTAAAGTGGTCTGCTGTCTAAATACCATTTACAAAATACGCAAACAGAGTATGATTAAATCTTGCAGCATAGACAGATTAAAGCCTTTATAAATCCTATTCCCATACCACGCCAGAGCCTTGTTAGCCTTGCCATTTGGATTATGCTTTATGGATGGTTTTCTCCTGTCTGTGCTACAATTACTCTAATCCAGTAGCTCTAAGCGCATTCCTGAGGCCTCAGCTCTGGGTGCTGGCCTTCTCATGACTCCATACTGAAGGAACATCAGGATTTGCACCAGTTCTCTTTCCCTGGCTTTAATGCAGCCAGAAAGCCCTACAGTGGCTCTCTCTACTGTAGGTGATGGTGCTCACTGGCTCAGCCTTGCAACAGCCCTAAACACCTAGCTAGGTTGTTTGCTGACCCTAGTAACAAGCATTTAGACCCTTACTATAGCTTATAGGAACAGGCTCTGACCCTACAGTCATTTCTCAGGGTGTGCCATCTCCCACTGTGTTCAGTGAAATGCATAGGAAATTGCAGCATAAGCAGCCTGACAAGGGGAGCAAGAAAATGTGTGAGAGAGAGGAACAGTAAAACCCATAAGATCACCAAGTTGAAGACTGTGTCTATTGTGCTATTGTTTTGAGCTGTTATTCAAAGAAACATTGCTATCAAAGGTCCAGATATTCAGCAGCTTGTACCATGAGCACAGGCAACGACTTTCGCCTTGGCAGAGAAGTGCCTTTTAGGTTAAGTCCCTAAAAAGCCAAGATCTCTCAGACAGTGATAGTTTTGACCTATTTCCTCCTAGAGTAATGAACTCAAGAATAGGTTTGAACCCATTAGAGTCACCTGTTGAAATTTTCTGTAAAAGCAAAAATATAAGAAATGAGGATTTGCTACATACTGTCTTCCCAAAGTGCAGTCCTCTAAAAAGCAGATGAAAAATCCTTTCTACTGAACACATCAATTCTTCCTACATATTTACTCCCATTCCTGCCTTTTATCTGCATACACAAACATTCACTGTGTTTTATTCAAGTGCTTCAGGGGCATTTCAGAAAATCTCTCATTTACATCAGCAAGACTCTATACTAAATTTCAGTCAGTAGCACCAGTCTCTTCTCCATCACAAGATTTTATGATAGCTGGAAAGCCTCCAGAGCTTTTGAATCTTTAATTTCAGAGTCCTCCTGAGAGCAAGGAGCACTAAAAGATTTACATCACAGTGAGGTTGCATGGGTATCACAAATGCAGCACTAGAAGGCCACGAGACTAAATAGAAGCAACTAAATGCATACATTGGTCTGGAAAACCTTTAGTACTGGGGATGAGAAATGACACTAAGACGCGTGCCTGAATTTGCAATATCAGCAGTTAGTGCAGCACTTCAGCTGGATGAAAATACAGTGAGGAAAAGCAGTTTCCATCATCTGTAAATGAGCTTAAACAGTTGTTTCCTCTTTCAGGTTATACCTAGATAACGCTTTCTAAGCACCTCGTTTTAATAGGATCTTGTCTACAGATTAGCCATCCTGAAATGCCTGTGCTCCCTCATCAGAACAGCATACGCACCCAACAGCTTGCCTGCAGGCTTTTAAGGATTCCTCTTCCAGCCAGACTGACAGGCAAGACCTGCCTCGACAGGCAAGACCTGCCTCATCAGGCATCTGGGCAAGCCCTGGCCATGGCAAGGAACAGCCCTTCTTACAGCAATCTGAAATGTGGGAGAGGAACAGTGCAGGGATGAGCCAGGCAGTATGGGAGAGGATCATACAGATCATGTGGAGTGGTATGACTATACCAACAAAAGGAATGTGTGTGTAGAGCAGAGTGATATAGGATGTGGTAACTTCATGCCAGCTTTATAGCCTTTTCTTGTTCTGTCATCTTCTTGTGGGTATTCCTTTCACTGCATTTTTATAGCTTATGGGACAAAAATTTTCCTTTCAAACTAGTTAGCCTAGCTATCCCAGTGACACAGCTCTTGCTTTCTTTCTACCCCATTCCTTTTTCTTCTGTAAGTAGATACTGTAGTGTAATTTAAAAAATTCCCTTCAGAGACCCCAGTCCTTGAGTCTGATGGTAAGGCAGCAGGTTCAGTTTTACAACAGAACCAAATGTGCTGACTGATGGCTATTTTCCTTTGCTATTTTCCTCTGCCTTGCATCCAACTGAATTCAGAAACCTGTTTACCTGCTTACTTAATCGGGAAGTTCATATCATCTCCTCTGAGTGCTGCAGCACAAACCTCAGAGGAAGAAATGCTGCAACAACAGAAGTGTTGTTTGTTTGACTGAGATGTGTTATTTTGGACTCCAATCTGTAAAACCACTTGGTACATTCAACTCCCTCTGTCTCCCATAAAAAGCAGGTTTGAGAGCACCTCCAAAACTCAAGCAAGTGATCCGAGCATATTTTTGAAGTAGAGAATACTGAATAACACCTTATACCATGGTATCTATATATAGGGACATAGCTTTTTCAAAATTTTTAAGAACTGTTAATTGAACCTTTTCTGAGATGCTGCTAGTGCTTGCTCAGACATTTTGGTCCCTTGAGGACTAGATCCTCTAATACCTCGATAGTGGAAACCTGAGGACTTCTTAACTTCCAGCTCCAGCTTCTTAGCTTCCAGTCCCAGCTGTGCCCACCTCCCCATCAGGGTGGGATGCAGCTGCATGCCAGTCCCTCTTCCTTCTGCTCTTGAAAGCATGGAAAGTGACAATACAGGCTGGTCTGAAGCTGTGGTGTGTTCCCATCCACTTCCCTCAACGTGGGAAGAAGTCACCAGCATTTGTGCCCCAGGCAGTTCAGACAAAAGTGAAGTTGACACAGTTGTTGTATGAGCACATGCTCCTTGGACAAACTGTGCAGAGGGATGAGTATGGATGTTGGACTGTAGCCAACAGCATGAGGCTGAGCTCAGCAAGAGAAAGGGCATGGGCTTTGCAAAGTCAAGAAGATATGTACATGACCATATGTGACTTGCTGCTTGTTGCACTCCTTTGGCCTTAGTTTTCCGTCCTGATATGTTATGTTATGTTATGGTCAGATTCCCATTTGCAGGGAGGCAATAGATCTCTGCAAGATGAAACCCCAGCAGAGCTAACAAGACAGTTCATGGTATGAATTACCACTGCACATCTGGCACAGAGAAAACGTTTGAATAGCATCTCACAAAATCTCCAGCTTTCAGATGCGATTCTGCCCTGCTCCAAACCTTGCAACACCCAGCTTTCATTCATTTACCCTACAAAACAGCCACTGGGGTCAGCTGCAACACAGCCCACTTGCTATTTTGAGCACTTCAAACTGAAACACTGTGAAAAACAGGAGCTCTCTTGAGGCCAGCCACGTGGGTCTCATGGGGCCTGGGTAGTTGGCTGCGGCAAGCCCTGCAGCTGCACGGGAGGCCTGAGCCTGTCTCTGCCTGCCAAACTGGAGGTACAAATACTTCCATGGTGCAAGCCACCAGGCCAACCCTGGTGCAGGCTGTGCTCTCCTACTCTGTAAAAAGTGTGATGTATGGGTGGCCTGAGAGTGAGAGCAACTGCCATGTCACAGGTAGGGCATCCCTCTGGTCCAAGCTCTGGTCCTCAGAGGTGACAGAGGAGGGAGATATGTTGAGGCAGCAGGTAAAACGCAGGAAATAAGAGCAATACCCTTGCAAGAACATTCTGCAATTGGCTGCCCTTCTGCTGAAAGACATATTTAATTCACTCAGAGAAAAGATCTCTGTAAGAGGAAATGGTGTTCCCGGAGAGATGCTGTTTTGTCCCTGGAATTATGCAAAGTGAACAAAAGTACGTGGCAGCAAGGTCACTCCCTCTGATTTGCCATTTTCTTTGCCTAGAGACTAGAAAAGGTAATTCTATTTCACACAGAGAAAAATGATTTTAAGTCTGCTTCATAGCTCAAAACCAGGAAAAATATCAGAGATACTGGAAAAGTCTCGGAAATCAAGCACAGCATACTCTGCAGCTGAAGCTTTAGCGCTTCAGTTAATGAGGTGTGACTGTTTGCTTTGCTTTAAAGCCACACTGTGCTTTAGACATTTGAAAAATCCATTTTAACCCTAAGCGTAAACGAGAAATGAGGTATGTTCTCCACACCCTTTCACATTCATACTATTTTAAGCAACAGGCTTGTCCCTCTCGATATATCAAATGTGTCAGGCAATGGGTTTCAAGGACGATGGCTAAAGGAAGAAAATGAGCAAGGTCATTGAAGGGGTTCAGTGAGGCTGTAGTGGGCCATCAGCTCTGCCAGTGGCATGGTCTATCACACCATGGTCTGTGGCACAAATATCTCTGGTGCTACCTGTCTGCTCTGCACAGCAGCAATCCAGATGGAGTCGCTGCAGGCACTAGGAACTATAAACTTGGGAAAGAAAAGTCAAATGGCCAAAATAATAACGGAGAGAAGCTCTCCCTCCTGTTCTCTGCGATAGGATTAAGGACTGCTAGCAGATCACGGAAAGGGGTGGCATAAGGGGTCATTACCTGCAAGAGGGGCAGAGATAGTATTTTGCTCTTGATTGAAATAATAAATACAGAAGAAAGCAACAGAGAGACTATAGATACAAAGTGCTTTGCGACTAAAGAACTATCATTTTCATTGTCCTGTTGTGGTGCAGCAGTCTGGTGACCTTCACAGTACTAAATACTATATACAAGTATTAGATATTCTTTATTAAGTATTCAAATTCTTTCCTAGTTTTTAGGAAAGAATAAAACAATCAGGTGCCTGTGTGATATGCACAGCATAAAAATCTAGATAGAACACTACTGTCACACTCAAATAATTTTGTTCATGTGAAACTGAAATACAGTCTCATTAAATACTCATCTCCTCTTCGAGACAAATCTGATGGGAGAGAGGAGATGCTGCAGAGTGGATTAAGCAAGAGATAGCGCTCTAATCCCAGTTTTCCTCTCTCACTTGGTGTCCCTTGGAAGGACAGCATCCCTGTCCTTCTGATTTCTCATTTGTAAAATGGAGATTATAACTGCTCATCTCTCAGGGCCATTATGAAGATTAATGTGTTTACAAAAGCATTTAAAATGCTAAGTACTTTTGGTTCCAGTCCTGTGAGATTGGAAATGCCAGCACTAAGGTGCTGAAAACCTTAAGCTCTTGCTAACTCTAGTGGAAACTATGGCTGCCCAGCACTTTACAAGAATGAGGAGAAACATGTCATTGCGAAAGTCATGAAATCCCATCCTGCTTTATTGCATAAAATGAGACCTGCACTGTGCCAGCATTGTATGTGAAAGGGCAGATAACACAAAAACCCCATCATTTAATTTCATACTAAGAAAATTATTGAAGGCTTTGCATTAGGAAGCATGCTATCGTAATATATCTAAGGACTGATTCCTGCCCATAATTTGCTATACTTGTTTTAAGCTTTACACTCTGTGACAGTCAATACAGATTCTTAATTAGCCTCAAAAAACCACTTGTTTCACTATTACCAATATAGCAAATTTTAGCCACTTGCAAAATGCATGATAAATGAAACCAAAACCAAAACTGAGGTTCAAAACCCCCAGTCTTAGCATTTATGAGCAATAATCAGCATTAATGCTTTACCGTATGCTCCTTCAGCCAGCCTGTAGGATCAGACAGAGGAACAGTTAATTGCATCTGTACCCAGTAACGTCCCTGTGTTACTACCACCTCTTCTAGCCCAGGCATAAGTAGAAGTCAGCAGCTTCTGCATCCTTCAGACTTCCTTTCACCAATTCTGTTTTTCACAGTGAAACAAACTTAACAAATTTGAGAAAGGCACAGAAACAGGGAGATGCATGATCCAAAGGAATTAGTGAACCAGGGATAATGGTCTCCCTGAAGGGAGTACCTAACTCCTTGGGTAAGGGGAGGGATGTATGCGCCAAGACTGAGGAGCAAAACAGCCTAGTGTGGTTTACTGAGAAGCAAAATAATTTTATGTGTAAGCAAGGCCGGATGTCAACCTGCAGGAAAAGAAGTCTGTTTGTGCAAGGCAGCTTTGTACAGACAGACCACACCTGCTGACTTGTCCCAGTAAAAGCCAGCTGAAGAACATGGTCACAACTGGTAAGATTTTGTTATAAATCTGTGATCTAATTTTACATCTGATGCCCAAGACTTCAAATCTGTGTGTATGGGGCATCTGCTAATTTTTTAAAGACATGAAATAGAAAGTAAATACTAAAGCTGTACACTGTGACTCACTGATAATACTAATGAAACCCATAAAATGTTAAGTTGTCCTCCTATATTTGACAGGCCCTGAAAATGATGGATCAGGAGATGGACCATCAACATTACCCACTGTTACAGTAACATCTCATCCTGCTATGGGTTCTTCGACCGTGAATGACCATGAGACAGTACTTGTTGCAACAAGCGCTACTGAAAGCAGCTTTGAAGCAGAAAGTACTTCGAGTGGTGAACCGAATGCTGTGAACGATGAGGACAGCTTAGAAGCAGCAGAACAGTCTATCTTGATATATGTTGTCCCTGTCGTGCTGCTGGTCCTGCTGATTTTATTGATCACATTTTTCGTAATACATCATAAAAGGAAAAAGTCTAAGCAAGGTAAATTTGTCTTCTTGTGCATCAAAAGAATATTTTTAGGATGTGCTCAACATAAACAAAATGTTATTTGGAGGCCCGTGATGCCACATTTAGGATGTTCTTCTCTGTAGTTGCACGTTTGACAGATAGGAGAAGGATCCTCCTTGGCAGCAGTACCTGGGCATGCACCTCTACTTGGGCAGGAGCTAATTCTCCTTCTTCACACCTCCTGCTCATGTTGCACATCCATGGGAGCTGTGGCACTGAGCTCCAGCTCCTGGCAATGCTGAGAACACTTAGGGATGTAACTGTGTGGCTGCAAATGCTTATTCTCCCTTTATGATAAATAACTTCATGCAAAGTGGAATTAATGCTTCTGTTGCCTATACTGCCCACAAGGTAAAGTTGCTTGGAGCTTCAGTAAAATAAGAACAATTGTTCCATTTTAAGGAACAATTTTAAGGGATCCCAATCCCACAGGATAGTGGCTGTTATGAAAACATCACAGTAAATGAGCTAGGAATCCCATGGTCAGAGTGCCTGAGTGCTGTGGTAGGGTGAGCAGTGCTTCAGGAAGGTGCCTTCATCTCTTAGCATAGAAAGTGGTAACTTGGAGTGTTAAGCCACAGAAAACAAACTGAAGTGTCATATTAAAACCACACATCTGGTGAGTGAAGTTCTGAAATGGTTGTATCAGTGTCTCTACAGAGCCAGAGTGCAGCTGCAAGCTCCTCAGCCTGCAGGCAGTTGAACACATTCAACACAGATTTTAAGTAAATTTTTCAGGGTGTTTTTAGGCTGCATTTGCCTTATCACTGCATCTCTCTCTAAAGAACTGAATTCACAACCAGGCATCTAGTTGCCTACCTGTTTCTGGATGATTTGAGGTGCAGGTGCACTCTTCAGAGAGGTAGGAAATGTGGCACCTTTCAGGAACACAATCCTGGGTTCTCTTGCCCTGTGCCTACTGCTTGGAGCTAGGAGCTTGGAGCATCCTCAAGGCTTGGGCAGATGGCTCTCTAGTTTTTGTGTGGCCCTGCAGTCAGGAAATGCAGGACTACTGGAACAACTGGGAGGTATCAGCACCCATTGGCAAAAATGAATTAAAAATAAGCTAATTTAAGACAGGCTTTTCAGTCACTCGATTTCTGGAGGGAAAGTTATTTATCTGTTACACCGTTTTCTCCCCCATCTTTACTTTGTCTTGGGATCATAAGCAGCTTTAGATCCTTTTTGACATCTAGCTAGTTCAGCTTCATTTGCCTGACTGAGATTTAATCTGCCATGCAAGTCCAACCCCCTCTTCTCTCCATGAGTGCCTCCCAGAGTCTCCAGACAGAGCTGGATTGCCTGTGTGTAATCTGTAGAAAAATGTCCCAATGCCTCTCGTAAACAATATATTTTCAGAAGTGGTTCCTTTTCAGGATACCATTTCTCTCATGACATCTGTTTTGCTCAGGGAAGCATGCATCTGCCCTGTCCTACCCACTGCAGCACTGACATTTGGCTTCCTCCCAGCATGGCTGAGTTAATAATGAGCTGCTAGTGTGTTCAAGATTAAAAATAATGGGTTCCTCTGAAAATTACAAAGAGGATGAGATATTTTGTCTTTCATCTACAATTTAGTTTTCATGCCTTTTGAAAATGCAACCTGTTTTACCTGACACTATCCAAGGCTTGCTTGCCTTGTCTGGACCTTGTATATACAAAGAGGTATATATCATGCAGAACTATGAACACCAACTTTCTTCTTTTCCAGATGAGCTGGGAAGTGAAAATGTGAAAAGGTAAATTTTATGAATATCTCTCTTTTTAATTTTTTTTTTAAATTTTATTCTAACAGGACATTATGATTTTTGTTGCCTTCGCCACCTGTTTTAATTTTACCATACACTAAACACCATTACTTTTTGCCATCAATTGCACCAGCTAACTACCTCTACAGGTGGCTAAAGTGTGACTTCAGTACCTGGCTGAAGGTGTAAGACTAGAGCAGGAGGAGATGCGGTGACTGAGGCGAGCACTGCTGCGCAGGCACGCACAGCCTGCAGCCCCTGCTGCGCCTGCTCTAGGCACCTCCTGCTCCCTCAGCCACCAGACGCATGAGGTACCCCAGGAGCAAAGGGATCAGTTCCCAGACTCATCATGGGCTTTTACTGTTCAGAATAAACTCTGTGTCTTACTCCCCTGTTTTTCAAGCTTGTCTTCTCACTCAGAGGTGAGGCAGAAAGGCTTGCCTGGCTGCCACGGGAGCAATGCCTTAGATGCTGGAAAAACAAGCCAAAAGCTGTGTGGCTCTTTCAGGGTGATAATTTTTATTGTTACCTTTTATTGAGCTCCATTTTGCTAGTCAATGCTGAAAGTTCATAAATTGGATCTAGGAATGAAAAAAGGTTTTTTGGCTAAAAAGTATTTTTCTATCTTATGACCGCAGGAATGATAAGAAAAAGGAAGCTAAGTGGAGGCATTTAAATAAATGCAGTTACTCTACTCATGACCTTTCCCTTCGAAGTCACTACAAATGTCAGTCACAGCTGTGATGAAACATTAGGCCTTCTGATTTTATCACTGGAGCAATGGGACTTTTGCCACGTGTTCCAGCAGGACAGAGACAAACTATCTTATTTTTTAGTTTTCTAATTACAGCAGGGACAGTTTTCAAGAAGCTGCAGTAATCTTGTGCTCTGGCATACCTCAGGCTGCAGTGAGTCCCTCTGCATGTTATGTCTCAGCCCCCTCTACCTCTGCCCAGGACCAGCATCTCAGCATTGCTCCCTTGCATCTGTTTGCAGCTGTTTGGTTCAAACCCCTTGGGCAGACATCTCCTCAGATGGCTTTCCACAGATAATACATGTGTCTGGAATTATGAAAGAATCATACAAAATCACAACATTGTAAGTTGTACAAATTAACATTTTGTGTAATACTTTTCTTCCCCCTCTCTTCTTTCAAGTCCTATTTTTGAAGAAGACACGCCCTCTGTTATGGAGATAGAAATGGAAGAGCTTGATAAATGGATGAACAGCATGAACAAAAATGGTACACGGTAACCCCTCTACTCCATTCTCCCTCTCTTGCTAGCTGACGTAGATCCCACATGTAGAAAATCAACGTAAGGTGTTTTGTATGCATGTCACTGCTTTTCCTACAACATTTTTAGTTGTGATCTTGGCTCCCTCCTACTAAAATAACTGCACAAATGTCAGGGGTAGAATTTTTCAGAGGAGTATTTTAGTTTGTGTGGGAGTTTATTTTTAACATGTGGTGGAATCTCATAAATGTTTTCAGTTTCCAGTAGACATTTCTATTAAACACACATATAACTGTGAGGGGTATTTATATTTTTAAATACACATTTTTAATGCTAAATATTAATTTCTATGAAGCATCTAGTCCTTTCAGTCTTCAGAATTTCTAGAGTTTTGTGCTCCACATTGTGTTATTGTAGGAGAAATACGCATTTGTTTGTAGCTCAGACCACCATTTACTTAAGGCTGCTGTCAGGAACCTATGAATACATCCTTCCCCTCTCTTGCAAGTCTATCAGCCCATGGAGCAATTAGAATCTTCAGTAACTACCAGCAGCAGCATCTTCAGCTCCCTTCTCAGTTCCCTCTAAGTATCTTGCATGTTCCCCCTCATTTTCCTCCCGACTGCAATCTCCCAGTCAAAATCCTTAAGGGCCCTGCATTCTCCTTCAAGGCTCTCCTCAAAAAATGCAGGTCTTTGGTAAGGTGTGAATTAACCAAGGCCTGATTTTGAACCCCGAACAGCTTTTCACTGGCTAGGAAATGCTGAAACACTGATTTTTTTTCATTCCTTGTCCCTTGCCTTATATCCAAATGGCTCATTTGCCTGACCTATGAGGGACGCTTTGTTTTTCAGGACATAAAACTCTTTGGAGCATTTCTTTGTATTAGCACAGCACTCCACATGATGGGGTTTTGACCTTTGAGGTCTGTAAGCTCCAGTGGAACACATGTGCTAAGTGGCAATAGTGAAAGAGACACATTAAGTGTGCTACACAGGACAATAGTGTTGTAAAATATTTTTAAAAGTTTTGTGGAGAGAAGGGAACAAATATTTTACATACCTGTGTGTGTGTGTGTGTGAGTGTTTCCTAAACTCCAACCCCAAATTCCCAGCTCTACTATAATGCATAGGTGCAACTATAAACAATGGAAGATTAACAAACAACCCTACCCATGGCAGTTTGTAGGGAAGTAGCTGTCAAAAATAGTTAATTTGTATAGGTGTACATAAATAACTGAAATATATGTAATAAAGAAATTCTGGCAACACTTATCAAAAGGAAGGAGGATTTAAAATGTGTAACATTTATGCTATGGGGTCTGTGCAGATAACACAGTGCAGAAGTGTATCCACAGATCTATATTTTAGAGAGACTGCATGATAAAAATTGATGCTTTTTTGAAAGACATGTAGAAGAATTGCCAAGAGTAACTATGGTCTTGTTTCTTATCCTTTTTCAGCTGACTGTGAATGTTTGCCTACTGTAAGAGAAGAAGAAAAAGAATCAATTGCCAACCCAAGGTACTTTAATTCATTATATTATTTGAAGAAATACAGTCAATGTCACTCTAAAATAATCTATTTTTTGTATGTAATTACAGAGTGATTCTTTGGTCTATATAAATTTTAAAGTTTTTATATACAGGAACTTTGACTTCAACTTAAACAAAAGGCTTGACACTCTTATTTCTAAAAAGGTCTCTGCCAGTAAATTGCAACCCTAAATAATCTTGCAGTTGTATACTGGTACAAGACAGACAACACTTGCTGATCAGACTTTAATCACAGTTTCCCAAGGTGTTAATACAAGCATTCAGCATAGCTTCCTTGGCACTCTTCACCAGTGCAGGCACCCAGTTCCCCTCTGCCGTCTGCTGCCTATAGGTCCCTGAGAACCACTGCCAGATGTTTTGGCTGGAGCTGTGACTTGCCAGACAGGGACTTGTCTGACCCCAGAGGAACCTAAAGGACCTTCCCGGTGCCCTGGTGCAGCACTCCCCCTGAGCTGGCACTAGCTCATAGTACAAGCAGAGATCCCAGAGGGATGCAAAACCGCAATCCCGACAGCTTGCAAACTTAAAATCTTCCTGGCTGGTTTCCTCAGTATTTTGGCCAGAACTCCTAAACCCCTCTCAAACTCCCATTTTCCCTAATTAAAAATTCTGTTTCCAGCTGGAAACAAGAGGCTGTACATTGCCCTTGCCTGCACCCTTGTGTTGCAGCTGTGTTTTGGGTAGTGGGCAAAGCAGCTCCTCTGTGCCAGGTTATGATAACAAACAAGTAAACTATCCTATGTGCCAAGAAAATCCCTGGTGCAGTGGAAGCAGTGATGCAATCAGGCAAGGCCAGGAGCAGGGACAGGTGGCAGGAAGGGGACTTGGGTCTTCTGCTTCCTATGGCACCAGATAATTCAGGTGAATATGTCTCTCTGGCAGAACTGCACCTCCCACTGTGGACTCTCATAATATCCTAGTTGTCTTTCCTGAGTTTTCTTGCTCAGGAATGAAATAGCAGGGATGTTAAATCACCACCGCTGGAGAGTTTGCAACTCAGTTGCTCCAAATCTGCAGTTTCAGGGGACCTTTTGAATGGGGCTTGTCCAGTGCAGCCATTTGTATTTAAAAGGTTTCTGCCTACACCTATTGCAAGAGAAATCATCATTGTTGTGCTGTGAGGTTTTTGCTTTAGTTTAGTTTTGTTTAAAAAAAGACTTAGATCCTAGGTTCCAAATGCAAGCAAGCACATTAATTTTACCCTGAGCAGCTGGAAAAGATCCTGGATTTGCTAGCCATCTGTGTCTTCCCTTCCTGCCTCTAAACGATAACTCAGAGGGGGAAAATTGTTAAGGAGAGGCAGCTGCACAGTGGTTCTCTAAAAGCAGATTTGCTGAGCATTCCACTGACTATAGCAGGGAGTATAGGACAAAGCATGCTTGAGTCATGTGCTAACACCAGCAAAAGTCACTCATACTCTAAAAGGCTTTTTAGGCACACCAACCTTAGCATTAAGTTTACTTTCCAAAACTTAAACAATTCATTTTCAGAAAAAAAATCATCATG
The DNA here is from genome assembly GCF_003945725.1 of Corapipo altera. NCBI lineage: Eukaryota > Metazoa > Chordata > Aves > Passeriformes > Pipridae > Corapipo > Corapipo altera. The sequence continues at coordinate 19,433,974 of NW_020884876.1, forward strand.
ACATACCAGCTTGAGCTGACATTTTAAATATCATCCTTGCTAAAGTGCTTTTGTATTGGATTTGCACTAACCCCATCAGAATGAGGTGTTTTTACTCTTGGCTGTCAAAAGGCATCTTTAGGCTACACCTTACCTCAAGTTCTTCAACCTGTCAGAGTTATTGCCACTTCAGAATAATATAGTGAGGCTTAAGCCTTGACGCAAAAAAGCAACCCTGTTTAGACAAATATGCTTCAGTCAGAGCAAAGGCACACACGTCATTTAAGTATATTTTCTTGTGACTGGTACCTTAGAATCAGACTATAGAGAAATTGTGGAAAGGCAAAAAAATGCAAATAAAAATAGGAAATTTATCTCTAAAACATTCAGAGCTGCTCAGACAAAGGATATTAGTTGAATACAAAGTGTGAGATTATTAGATTCAATTTCAGATTCTGAAAGACTGCTTTGTTTGGGCAAAATTCTTCTCAAATTATGGTAATTTCTCTTTTAGATTTCATTGACGATATTTCAGTATGGGAAACATCTCAAGGCCTCACTGAACAGAGATGGCTATGTTGTTTCTGTGCTTCATAAAGATGCTGGGGGGAAATTCATCAAGACCAAAATGTTTTGAATGATGAATAATTCTGATATAATTTTGAAACTATATCAGACTAACCATTTCAATAGTGACATTTTGATGTTTTCAGAATGAAAGTTGTTCCAAAACTATCTTTCAGAGTAAGTGACTTTTTAATATAAAAGTTTTTAAAAGTTTAAAGAACAGAACCCCATGGTGGTAAAATATTTCTAAGCTGAGTGTTTCCCTTAAGTCCAATTCTGCAAATTTCGTTACACATGAAATTTCAAAATATGCTTTATTTCAATGAGAAAAGATATCTGAAGTGGTGGGATTTCTGGGTAAACAATGAAAAAAAACTGATTTCTGTTTATTCCTGCAATTGAACCCTATCAGACCAATATCTGCTGGTTTTCTTGATCAAACACTTAGATGAATAAATAATGTTAGAAAGAGAACTACATACAGATAAATAGATGTTTTCAGCAGCTATTTTGAGCAAGGAAAGTGAAAGACTGTGAAGTAAAATGAAACAAAACTATTATTATAACAAAATTTTTACTCATGAGCATCAAGGCTGCACATTTGTGCACAGGAGGCAATATGTGACAGTCCAGGCTCCTTGGTAGGTGGAGGTCACCTACCTTGCATGTAAGCTAAGTTACAAATATATGTATATGTTTTCAAAAATTATATACATTTTTCAAAATATATATTTGAAATAATATGTCTCGGCTTTGAAACCTAGTGCTAAAATCCTGATTGTACTTGAGCACAGAAAATTCCCCAGTCTCCCTGGGGCCAGGGCTCCCATCCTGTCCATGCAGGAGGGAGCAGGCAGTGGAAGCAGGGCCAGCAGGCAAGGGCGGATTCTCCTGTGGTGCACAAGAGGGTACAAAACCAATCTCTGCTCCAGGGACCTTTACTTCCCCCAGCAAAATCAGCACAGCCTGTCCCCGTCACAGCATGGGTTGCTGTAGGATGTGGAGTACAAGCAATCCCCTTATGCTTTATCACACCTCCTGAGAGATTTGGTTTGCCTTGGGTGCTGCTGGGCACACTCCTAGTCTTTTTGTCTGAAAAGGGTGAGTCTTTCTTATGGAGAGATGTTCTGGGTGGGTAATAAGTTAGTACAGAAAGAAGTACTGCCTTCCCAGGATGTGCCTCAGTTTGACAAGGGACTTAAAAAACATGTAAAATATTATGAGTGGCTCTTTTATCTTCAAAAGTGGTTTAAAACCATGCTGTTAATGCTGACCGAAATCCAGTCAGCCGATAAAAGCTGTCTCATTTTTAATGTTGGCATGAGCATAATTAAGAACATTATTAAGAAAGAGATAGGGAACAAACTAGCTGGGCAGAAACCAGTGGACAAAGAGAAAATGCACCTGTTACAAGGTCAGATGTAATACAAAAATTCTATTTATAGAAAGTTGTCCTCACCTGTGGAAAGAGGCCTCAGAGCAGGAGACAGGCTGTGCTGGGCAGCCACTAACCATCAGAGAAATCAGAGCAGCCCTTGCTGCCAGCATCCAACACTACAGATGGAATCTGTTCATCTGTTGCATGACTGACAGATTTATTTTCTGGTAACACCTTCACGTGGACTCAAGAGATACCTTTTCATATTATTTCCTGCTGAGACAACTAACCCAACAGCATGACACCGGTGTGTTTTTTTCTTTCCTGTGTGTACACAGTGATGGTGAATCATGAAGTCAGAACAGCAAAGAACTGGATAAAGGGAAGCAGCACACAAGCTAACCATCCCTCAGATACTGGAAGAACTGGATTTAATTCACCTCAAAAGGCCAGACAAGCAAATGCTTTGGTTGTGTCCTGCTACATATGGTCTTCAGAAAGGGAACATCACCAAGGGGAAGGAAAAAACAGAAAAGAAAAAAAGAAAAGCACAGTAGCAAGATTAGAGACTGATTTAAATTCTTTCTGCAATTACATTCCTCACAAATCAAGAGAAACCTCTTCTCCCCCCACCCCACCCACCCCAAGTTCTCAAAATAGTTCATGATTCTATCTCATTCTGCAGTTTTGTATTGTGGAGCACTTAAAACCACTTCTGTTCAAAGTTCGGCGGGTTTCTTTGTTTTGTTTTTCGAGGGCGTTTGTTTCCATGTCCATAATTCTGGACAGCCCTGGCTTTGTGGATGTGAAGCTCATGCCTATGCAATGTTTATTTTTCAATTTGCTTTTTCTGAATGGTGCACTGATTTGCACAGAGCATCTGCTGGGGAGGTACCACGCTAGGACTGACAGACCACCTCTGAGGACAGAGAGAGAGCAGCTGAGAAGCCTCTCAAAGGATAGTCAGAAGTGACTGCAGCCCGGCAAGGGCATGGACTCTATCTGTAGTGTGTTTTTTGGTTTTCAAATTAAAGGCATCGCAGAAGTGAAAACTATTATTTTGAGATTACCTTTCAGTTCATTATCTCCATAGATGAGCGCCCTGGGCTAGCTCTCTCCATGTAAGTCTCCTCCCTGCCGAGGGCTGTTCTCTAACCACCAACTTCAGGAATATTCAACTTGAAAACATTTTTTTTTTAAAATAAGCGAGCTTGAAAAATTGAACAGTTCAGTACTCACACCGAACACAGGTTTAGATGAGTATGTGTTACGCGTGACTACTCCGTCAGGGTTTTCAGATGCAGTACATTTTCTGCTGCTTCTGTTGTTGAATATTGAGCTTGCAATATTTGAAAGACATGGACTTCTAAGTGTGCCTGGTCACCTTTAATTACACTGAAAAAAAAATCAGACTCCTGGGATACCGCAGGGTGGGAATATAAATGTCAAAACTTGTCCATTGATTTTCTATAGCAAGTCTCTTAGGGATGTAGTTTAAATATGTAACACACTTAAAAGCGGATCCATGTCCGTGCAAAGCTTCCTTTGCCTTATTTAAAAAAGCAAATTCACATCCTACCATATCTTATATCCTACCCTATCATATCCTACCTATCCTCATCTTCTATTTAAATATAGAGTGCCTTCCCACTCAATACATGTTTAATATGATCAGTTTTAGTTTGCCTGCAAATAACTCACTAATAAGTTATCATGCATATCTTGGTTAAAGAGAGAAAACAAATGCCCCAAGCCTCTGGGATGGCTTCTAAGTGTCACTAAGAGCTGACAAATACAGAGGATGGTTCACCTTTGTGAATAACAAAGGATGTGTCTCAATATAGAAAGAAAGAATGTTTACAGCTAACAACATTCATTCATTACTGAATATGAGTTGATCAGTAATTTCCTCAAAGAATAAAAGACTTCATCATTGTCCAAAACTATTTATTACAAATATTGGATTTAATTGATGAGTAATGGTAAATAGATTTTCCCTGCTTGGATGGTTCTTAACTTTGAAAAAGGTGTTTTAAGCTCAGTCTAACAACTTTTTTCTTTTACAAACATTTCCACTATTTCCTGACAGCAAACCCATTCTGTAGAATATTGGTTTAAAATAATGCAGGGGAAAAAAAAGTGGAAGATTGAAATTCAGAAAATTTTAAAAACCAGTAGTAGATATTTTTCAGTAGCAGCTTTGTTAGCAACTTCATTCTAACAGAAAAATCTGTTATGCTCAGCCTTCCTACAGTTTGCAAAGCAGTAACCTGAGGATGTCCAAAACAGAGAATATTTCTTTAATGGTACAAGATAAAAAGATGTCTTTTGGGACCGTTGCCACCTGCATGGTTGGAGGGCAGTCAGTGGGGACCCAGCAGTTCCCCAGTGTCCACCTGTGACTCTCACCCTACCTTGCTCCAGCCCACACAGCCCCATGTCCAACATTCACCAGCTTCTCCCTGAAGAGAGCTGATGCACAGCTGGGACCAAAAGGAGTCTTTGCTTTTATATTTTATTTTTTTTGCTTTTGAAAATTAACTGACCCCCAAAGGTGACATTGTTTGGCATAACTCAGTTCTGACACGATGATGATCCATCATCCTGTCCTAGCCACACATCAATGACAGCACAATGCACTACCTCACTCTGCTATGGCATTTGATAAGGGCCTGTGTTGTGCATGTTGATGGTTTGGGATTTATGTTAATTCTAGGTGGTCCTTCTGCCAGATAAAATGCTGCACAGTTCCAAGTCAGTTTCTCAGAGATTTAGTTTCACTTACATATTTTATTTTTTAAGTTTACCTTGAGTGAATTATATTCTGCAAACTCATGCCAATAAGCATTAATTCTTATTCTGGTGTTCATGATTAATCAATCTCTATATCAAACTTTAAAACAAATTTTGCCCAGAACTTATGTCTCAGTTAGAGCTTTATGATTATCCAGGGAATGTCATTTACCCTCTCTAAAATCTGACATGCTAGGGAATTTATTTTCTTCTTCAGGTACTTTCTATGCATTTAAAAATACAAAACAGTGCTTTGGGCAGTTCCTTGGCCAAGTAGTTTGCATTTCAGTATAGTTATGGATAATGCTAACAGATTGCCTCCATACCAGACAAATACGATTTTTAGTATTTCTATTTTCCCTAAACGTTTTTACATCATTGTTCTTCTTCCCCAGCCTTTAACTATGGAGGGGGTCATTCATTCATCTGATACCTCAGCCTGGCTCTGCACTGCCCTGTTTCACCCCCCCGGTCTCTTTCTTTGATCGTTGTTTTCACATTGACTTCTGCATTTGCCACAACCATTGCCCAGCACCCACTCACTCAGGTTACTTTCTGCGGACAACGGGTTCATGGGCTCGGCTTCAGCCTGGGTGCTACCTTGGCCCCTCTCTTCCCTGACCCCATTCGGTATTTCTCTCTTCTGCTTGCCTGTGAGCCCTTTGCACTCCTGTTTGTTTTACACTTGTCGTCAGTTCCTGGTCATCTCCTTTTGCACTGTTTTGTCCCAGTATTTTAATCTTGTAGGTGAACTGAATTGCAGGGGACTTAGATAACTTCTCTCCTACATTAGTAAACCAAAACATTCTAATATTCCAGTTCATGAATATTAACTTGACATCTTTGGTTGAGGCACCCTAATTTTCCCTAAATGATGCACATAGTCAGGTCCTCTAACCCACAAAACAAAAAGAAGGACAACCAGACAGCAGATAAGATATCAGCAGGTTTCAAAAATTATTTTATTATCGCTAGGCGCTACACAATATTTAGGCCTCTTCTGTAATGTCCTCATCGTCAGCCTGATCTGAGCCAACCCATCCTCTTGCAACATCTACTGGCAATTTGTAACTCAAATTATCATCCCTCAGTAGAAATTAGGAAAACGCGTGCAAACAGAAAATCTCTTCCACTGTATATTGTTCTACAATGTTTAGCAAATGTAGAGATCTCTAAGGAACTGTTACCTCTTCTTCCATTTTCCTCAGTTATTTCAGTACTTAACCAGCACTTCAAGGCAATTTGACATCTAATTTACAGTGTGAGGCCTTTTTGTTCTGCAGAAGGCAGAAAAGCTACAGATCCAAAGGAGGATTTTTTTGAGACATACATGGATAATAAGAAGGGTAATTAGGCAACATCTCTCCTACATATGTTAAAAATCGGTATCCTAACAAAATAGAAATAACTCCTCCATAATATTACAAACATAAGGTTACTGACATTGCCAGCAGTTAATTAATTCCATAAGAGTCCTGAACTTGAAAAGAACATAACCCTGACAGTAACCTCAGCAAAAAGGAACATTCTTTTTAGTTTCTATGCAGTCATAAGTTATAGATTCATAGATAACTCTTGCTCTGAGATTAAAATAATATTTTTTTGTAATGCTAAACCCATTGGAAGGCTATAAAATCAACTTCGGTTAACTTTCTCATATGAAATTACTGTATATTCAACTGTTTTATCAAATAGCTGTTCCAAATTATTTTGTAATGTAAATATTTGAAAGTCACAATATTACTTAATTGTATATAAGAGTTTGAAATTTTAAAGAACTTGTTCTAATAAAGGTTTATAGAGTTTTTAGTGTTCTTTTTTAGGTTCTCTTTTTCCCATAACTCTGCTAATCCACTGAAGTCAATAGGTGCTAATTACTTGTTATTGATGTCAAGATTATTCCGGCCTTAGAAGACCTACACAGCTGTATGTAGTACATAGATATCTTACTGTCATCAGGTCTCCAAAATTCAGGCAAAAAAAGCCTAAAGGCTAGTGTGCTAGTCTTTTCAAATTACAGAAGTGCTTTGAAATTCATTTTACCTAAATATAAAAAAAAAAAAAAAAAAAAAAAAAGCTGCTTTATATTTCATTATGGTTTTTTTTAGGGAGTTTCAGATTGTCTATATCAATAGACCGATTCTGACTCCACAGACACTGATGAATACCCCCATGATTTGTCCTTGGGTGATTGTTGCCATCTTTCCTTAACAATCAATCATTTCTCAGGTTATTTCAGTTAAACACTAAAATGAGAGCCTCCAAATTGATAGAGCTGCTAAAATAATTGTCAGTGGATTTAAGGGGAAAGGAAGAAAAAAAAGATGAAAAGGAGACCAGTATTTCCAGATAGAGATTTAGAAAAGATTAATAAAGAAGAGCATTACTTTCATCCATTTTTGCAACAGATAGTTTCATTAGAGAGGATTATAATGGCCTGGGGGTAACCAGAAAGCTCAAGTCCATTTTTATTCTATTTGATGTTTTTAGTGTTCAAACAACCTCAATTTGAAAGCATCATAGCAGTGACCAGGCAGAAACAAGTTACCTGTCTCTCCTAAACATCATATCAGCAAGACACTTTTCTAAGGTACGGACTTGAAAATCTGCATTTTGGTACAATGCTTGTCTAATTCTCAAGGGAGGTGCAAAAGAGGACTTGACTACAGAGCCCAAGAGAGTATTTTTACACCTTGGGGAGTACCACAGAGTTACTCCCCTATCTCCAGGCACTTGCTCTTATCTCACTCTGCCCCTGTTAGTACCATTGTGCTGCCCCACAGATCAGGGGCTCCTCAAATGTGCAATAAAAGAGGGCTGGAAGGGGTCATGGGGAACTGCTTTGGCAAAGGAAGACAAGATGAGGGGTGAGCAAAGAACATATGCTGCACCAAAATTATTAGCAACATACACGGAAATGCATCCTGAGCACTTAGTATTTGCTTAGGCTTTAAGAATGGCTTAAGCCATACTTTCTGTGAATATCAGTGACAAGAAGTAGTATGAGCATGGTCTGACATGACAGCAAAGCGCAGCACTGGTTACAGACTCCCATGCACTTCCAATGAGGTTGCTTCAGGTCTGGTTTTGTACTGGATCAGTTCTCTGCCCTGATTTTGGTGGGATCCCACAATCTGAGGACTGGGAGTGCTGCTCTGCTACTGCACGACCTCCAAGCACTCAAGCAGATACCACAGACAGGGGCACAGGGGGAACAGGCAACATCACCACTCTCCTCCACAATGCGAAACAGAGCCCTGGGGAAGTTGGTTTGTGCAATCATAGAAGTGGTCATAAACATGGGGTATTTTATAGGTGTGTTAGTGCTATTGCTGCTATCTGCTCTATGAGAAATCATCCTTCTCTGCTAGAGAAAGCTAAAAGCTTACCTGAAATATAACACTGAAGGAAGAAAGGCTATGAAGACAGCATGTCTCTGGGATCAGACTGCACCTCATCCCCATAGCCAGGCCCTCCAGCAGCAGCAACGCAGTGGACTGCCACAGTCTCACTGACATGAGCTGGGGATTATTTAAGAGCATTATTACAGCTCAATGTACACTCTCCTATGTGTTCTATTTGTATATTAAATTGCCTCTTTTTTGTTGCCAGATTTTCAATGGTTATTTTTCTACCAACAACGATTAACTGTAGTTTGAGGATTGTCAGATTAGTTCTGGCAACTGGAGAAATAAAAATTGCTAATTTGATCACCTGAAAGACACAGGAAGGCATTTGATACACACTAAGAGCATTTTGGCACAGAGATAAGGTTTCTTTCCTTCCTTATTTTTCAAGATATTAGATGTGCTACAACCTTCAAAGAGAAGATAAACAAAAAATATATCTAGATCTTATTCAGCTAATTTTGATTTTTAAAAAGATATCTCACTAGATCAGGACATCTTTTGGTTAACTGTGCTGTCATGAGAAGGATGACTTTTCTCAAAACCCGAACATTTCTAAATATAGATGTTTTGGTGGTTTTCAACTTCAACAAAGTTTTTAAGGTTACTGAAAAGGGACTTCTCAATGTATTTTGGAAGAAAAGTTTGAAACAGAAGTATTTTCTCTATATAGAAGACTAACATGAAGTCCAGAAGTGGAGCAAAACTCATTAATTCAATAAACGTTACCTCATTCACAATAAACTCAAATTTCATTTATTCTAACTTCATTTCAGAGGAGAGGCTAATGTTTGAGACTTATTATTTTAAAAACAGAGGAAAGGAAACCTATCACTACAGAAATACATGAGAGGATATTACTGCTTAAAGTACCAGTACAGAAAACTAAACCCAAGTCTGCATTTGAATTTACATATTTAATTTTGGGAAGAGAAACCCAGTGCAGATGCCCACACTACTGTAGTAGTGTAGCACCAGGAAGGCAACATTATCTCAATTTTTATTTTCTTCACAAGTTGAAGAGATTTATACATTTGTATACTGTGCATACACATGGAGTAGAAGTTGAAGATTTGCTTTATCATCTCTGATGTTTACCAGATTTTAGAGGTTTCATGGGATTTGCGTGTTGTAATCAGACTTCTCTTCTATTAACAAATTAAAATAGAGAGGAAATGGTATATGATCTGCTGCTATCATTGGGATTTGTATAACAAATCACCAAAACTAGCAGTTTTCCCCAATAAAAGAAGCAGTTTTGTTAATTCCTTAATCAAGTAATTCTAGCAGATTCACCCCCACTTTTTTTTAATAATAAACATAGTGTTTAATTTCAATAGAAACCTTTTTTTTCTTTTGCAACAGGTTCAAATAATACCTGGAAAAATAAACTTTACAGTCTCTCCAACCTCTGTAGCAAATGCATTGCAGGCAGTAGATGTAACTGTAGCAATAATTAACCCGTCTCAGACCCCTGAGGTTACCATTTGCCACAAATCAGCTGTAACTTTTATTATTCAGTTTAGCGTAGTCAGATTGTAGCTGTCAAAATAAGCCTTTCTGGTTTAAAGTAACTGCTTGTCCTACTTTACATTTTTTTTCTTGCAGAATACAGCGAGCAGTACTGACTGCAGAGAAAAAGTCCAGTAAACTATTAGAAACAGATAAATTATGCAGAAGGTGAAATAATACTATCAAAAAGCTCTTGTCCAGATTTCCTTTATTTATATATATTTGGGCATAGTATTGCAAAAAATCAAAACCGGTGTCTTCTCAGACAGTGGCTGGAGCCTTGCTGTCAGTAATGGAGCATTTTTGGTTTGCTGGGATCTCTCGTGGCTGTACCCTGGCTTAGAGTACCGCTTTGCTCTGCCTGGATGCATCCAGCTCTGGTCCAAAAGGATACTCTGACTGCCACCCCCAGGAGGCAATCCTGACCTGCAGCTGCAGAGCTGCTTTTTACCACAGTGCATATCCTACATCAACTGTAAGTCCACTACTGAGAGAAGGAGCCCAGGGTTGGGGCAGTTTGCCTAGGAAGCAGTGCCTGCAGCACAGGGACAGGAGAGGGGAAATATTCTTTGCTCAGGACACACTGGCCTACCAGCTTTGCTCCCCAGGTTTTGGCCCAGGTTGGTTACAAACTGACTGCGGTCTCCCAAGCAAAGGGGTGCCCAGCGCTGTGAGGGCAGCACCACTGACTCTCCTTGTCTGCCCATCACCCTGGGGGCTCGCTGCAGTTGTGGGGCTGTGCAGCTGTAAGGGTGATCACCCCAGGGGATGAAGCTGTGCTGGTCAGTGCCACATCCAGAGGAAAACTCTTCCCAAGAGAGGGTCACCCACAGACCAAACTTCCCTGGGAGCATGTGGGTTTGACTCCCACAGCACACTAGACCTGTATGATCTTCAGCCTGACCTTTTCAATCTTACCCAATGCTAGTCATGCAGACTAGTCCAAATTACACAAGAATATTTTTGTCAAAGCATTGAAAATTATACTTAGAGTTTATATTTTGATCATTTTCCTCAAACAGGACTTCTCTCAAGTCCAGACTGCAAGGTTGGCTCTGATTGTTTAACAGCAGAATTTATTTTCTTCCTATATTAAATTAATTTAAATAAATCCTAATAATATTTTGTAGAAAAATAGAAGCACTTAAAGAAAGAACAAAACCATATAAACCTTTTTGCCCCTGGAACAAATACAAGCATTTACTTTGGGAAAAATAAATACTTCATATCCACTTGACTGTGTGGTGTACTTATACAAAGTTAAAGGAGAAGAAATCACTCAGCAACTTCCACGAGCAGATTTATTTAAGAAACCTTGTTTCTTTCAATCATTATACAGTCAGACCTATCAAAGGGTTTAATGCTTTATTCAGAGGAAAAATAGGACTCATGGAGATGGCAAAGTAGAAATCTTTCTGAGAGTGGTTCACCCAGTGTTTGAATGACTGTGCTATAGGGGTACATGCACTGAGCATCACTGCCTGTGGAACTGTGACTGCCAGAGTACACAGATAAAAGGGGTAATGAAGGAGAAATAATTAAGTGGATATATAATAATGAGTTTATAACCCTAGAGGAAAACTAGGAATTTGTATAGCTATGCATTAGTTTGATTTGCAGAAGAGATTTATTTTTTAAAAACACATGGACAATGAAAGTCCTCTTTGCTCTAATTTAAATACTTCAGGTTAAACATATTGCTAACACTTAATTTAGCCATAGATAGTTCTTTCCAGTTTTCAGTGTTCAAACAGATTTGTAGGAAAACTTAAAAATATAAGAGCAGAACTTGTCCGCTCATAAAAGACCATAGTCTAAAAAGGACAGATCCTTGTGTTACCTCGCTTGAGCCAAATCACTGAACTGAAAGCAAAAACCAGAAGGAGGCATGAATTGAAGTATTATCCTTGTGCATTCCAGGAGCACAGGAAGAGCCGAGGTCTGGGGGAGGACTCGTAGGTCCAGGCAGGCAGCACACTAAACTAGCTCCTCTCTGTTCTATTCATTTTGCACAGAGTGCATCTATTCTGTGAATACAAAATTAGTCACAGGACATTCAAATTATTACTATTTATGGATATACATATTAGCATAAAACACTACCAGCCCTAAACTGCTCCTTCAGTTTTTGATTATGTTATTTATCTATTAATAATTAGGTTTAATGCCCCCATATACCAGATCTCAGAACTTGTTTACGCCATTTCATGCCAAAGCTTCAAATGCATTAAAGAGGAAGTTCATTATTTTTGATTTATAATTATCTATGACAAGAAAGATCTTAGACAAGAGCAGAAGAGAGCGGGAAATTATCTACTCATCCTCTGTTTATGCAACTACTACAAAGAGGCATGTGATGGTTTTGGCCTCAATCCAGCTACCATTCATCTCTATAGGACTCTTTCTATGACTCTCATATAAGTATCATGAAGCCTTTTTTTATCTTGAACTAACTCAGGTGTAGACAGGTCATTGCTCTCAGTCTACAAAGATTCCAAGCTAGTGCCTTATGGCCAATGAGCTATCAAGTGACAGAACAAAAAAAAAAGATATATGGAATTATTGTTCTCCTGAAAATAATTTTCCTGTAGTCTCGGTGATTCATTTCCCTCCCATCCCCATGTCATTAACTCTCAACTGAGAAAGTCAACTATGCTTGTGTAGCTATGGAAAACCTAAGCCAAAAAAACCCAACTCCATACCAAAAATGACCAAATCAACTAAAACTGGTTTAAAACCAGTGACACTTGACACTTCAGTTAAGCCAGCTCTGGAGCCAATTTGTTCCCCAGTGCAATCCCTGTGCACCAAGAAGTGCCCCAGAAACAGCCACCTTGTTCCCTCCTCATGCCCAGGCAGGGCTGCTCCAAGGGCTCAGCAGCCTGGGGGGCTTTGGCAAGTGCCTCTACACCCACTCTACACCCAAGTCAGTCCCAGATCCCCTTGGGCTCCAACCCTGCAGCACTGTAGCAAATATGATTTGACAAGCAAGTCTTGGCACACTCCCTGCCCAACTCACTGCATCTGTTCTCTGCCTGCCCTCATTCATTAAACCTCACAAAGGCATGGAGCAGTGGGGAGTTTGTCCCCACAGGGGACACACTGGTTGGACATCTACAATTTCATTATTAGGGTCTTTTCCATGTTACACTGGAGAGCTGACTCAAAGTAGTTTGTAGTTTTATAGCCTTCAGCTCTTTGGCCTTACCTAGTATCTGTGTTTTTCCTCCTCCCAGTCTATTAAAAATGCAATGCCAAGCACAAAAGCCTAATGATTTCTTCCTCTCTTCTAGAAGTTTTTTTCAGAGTTTTGACCACATCCACACACATAAGCATTTTATCGCCAGTAGCTGTTAGTCTCTTTACCCTTGTCTTACCTTGGACCCCAAATTTATGGTTTTGTTTGCTGCTTTCTTGCATGCAATTCTGTGCCTTATTTGTCTACCCGGTGTTTCTCTGCCTGCCTTCTTAACAGAGTCCTTGATCCTAGACAGATATGGCCTGCATCTTTTTGCTTCAAAAAAATCTCTTCCCCTAGTGATCCTTCCAGCAATAAACCTCTAACCTCTTTCAGATTAATACAAAAATTCACATATATTGTTTTTATTTTCAGTCTGCGTATTCTTGCATTTGTGCATATAAAATGTTTTACACTTGAAAATAAAGATGAAATTAAAAATAATAAAACAAATTAATTGCTTGCATCCTCCCGTTCATTCTAAATTACATTTATAGAATTTATTCCATTATCACATAAGTATCTCACTCCCTGGCCCCCAACCTAGCTGCCTTGTAAATATAGCAAGGCTTTCTTCCTGGTATAATTTGCTTCTCTCTTTTTCTTCCCCTTTCAGCTCACCTCACCCAGATTATCCATAAGGCAGTAGCACAGGGCTGCAGCAGGGAGCTTTGGCTGTCTCCGCTGGCAGCAGAGACTCAAAACAAGATGGAGCCTGTGCCTGGTTATACTGGGGCCGAGTTTTACTTCTGCTAAGTTTGAATTGGGAAGAAGCAGAAATATGGCTTAAAGCTCTTTCACTCCACCAGTACAAAGGATACTGAAACCACTACCCATCTGTTAATTCAAGTCTTCATTTTTTCTGAGACAAAGGCAATTGAGATATTATACTGCCCCCTTCTCCAAGGCAGGGTCACCTCCCACAGCTGCAGTGTGGTGATTTTTCCAGCTGCACCCCTGCCCTCCTAGGCAGCCAGGGTAGGCAGTCACACGACTTCTACAGCAGAGCTACACACCTCACCCAACCCAACAGCTTCAGTGCCTGATCTGTCAGTGCTGGGTATTACTGACAGGATTCACACTGAACAGAGCAGTTAAGAGTGGCAGAGAGAGCATTTCAAAATTGGAGCACCAGTAGCATTTGAAAGACAGTGCCACTGGACACCTATAGGCAGAGGGTGGCCAAAGAAGATCTTTATAAGCAGATTGCACAAGCATGGTTAGGCCTGTATTGCTCCTTAGTTTTAAGATAAAGCCAACAAGGTTGTTATTCTTTTTCCAGTTAAATATATACATTCTCAATCCCAAGATCATGACTAAACCAATGCACTTTAGGTAGAGGCAAATATGTCCACCTGTACTCTTGAAGGCATTTGGCAGTTAACCCAATGGAAATACTGGGATGGGGATGGGTGGGAAGACAAGGCTGTCTGAGTACACTTCCAAAAGTCAGTGTGCAAGAAAGACCCCAGGAAAAAAGAGATGGGGAAAGCAAGAGCCAAAGAATGCAACTGCTGTCTCAGTAAATTCTTATTCCACAAAAAAGACACTGAAATTAGATGACATCTACACATCATGATAGCTTTCTTTATATACAGGAATGTAGTTTCTGGTGACTGATAGAAAGAAAATAAGCAGAGCATTTGCTAATTTTATTGTGAAAGAAAACCAGAACAACACAGTGATTTCAAATTGTCCAGTTTATAAGTGACTAATGGAGAAAGAGAAAAGGGCTTCTGATTACAGCACCTGCGAGAAGCTTTTCACCCTCATCACGCCTGTAAATGTTCTTTCAGTGTTGAATGTGCCTACAGCTCTAGAGTGCTTTGTTAGGATACCATCAGAAAAAGATATTTCCAGATACATGCTTTAGGCAAGGCCTGTAGCTCTCCAAGTCCAAATCTGCCTGGGTGAAGAATGATCTATATATTAAAAAAAAAATGTGTTTCAGGTATTGTTTTGTCACATGACACATTCTAGTTGAAATTTTATATGTATAGCATTTTATATGTGTCAACACTGGGAGATTTTTGCCACAGTGAGTTATTGAATCTATAGTCTGTATTAAAATATTCAATGGATGAACTCTTGAACTAGACAAATGCAAAGCAGGAATAACATTTTCTAATAAAAAAGGATAAGTAACCTAGGACCAGTACGCATTTGTTATTTTAACACTTCTCAAGAAACCTCACTTCCCCTCTATGATCTGGGAACTCTGAATTACCTTCAGCAGCTGGCTAACGTAGAAACATTTGTTTTCTGAGACATGGTTAGAACTGTTTATAGCATCCCTAAGGTCCTGCAGTTATGAAGATGCACCATCTGCTATGCACATGGAAAAAGTCTGTTTCTCAAAGACACATGGGTATGGCCAGAGGATACGAGTACAGGTGAAAGTCCAAGCTCTGGGAGTTATAGGACAAATTCATTCCTTGTCTTCCAGTTATCTTTAGACTATCTAGAAGTCAGTACATCAAGACAATTTGAATTTCGAGCCCAGGTTTTTTTGAATTGCTGTTTTTCAGACTTGCAATCCCTCGGCACACACCATTGGATATTCTCTTTGCTGAGGCAACCTCCATCACCAAACTCCACCCCATCCACCTGATGGGTCATACTATGGCACATCCCACCCTACAGCTCCTTCTCAAACTTACACCACAGCAAACTCCCACTGCAATTCCTACATTCCTGTTGGGAATAAGTACTGTAAAAGGATTTTATCTGCCTACTAGCTGTTCAAAGGCAAGTATCATCTTTACTTCTCTGGCCACAGACACCTGTTGAAACATGAACCTAAACATTCCCAGAGTTTGCTGCCTTTAGCCTCCTTCCTGTGTAGGCAAAAGAAACTTCCCAGATTTGAACCCATGCTCTGCTGCTTGCCAACATGCCTAACTGAACCATCACATTGCTGTTGGACATTTCAGCTGTGCTATTCATTTACTGCCACTGGGTTACTTTACAAAAAACCCACAAAGATCAGTTTGGAGTGTCTTTCATGTTTTGTGGGGGTTTTTGGGGGGGTTTTCTTTTTTTTTTTTTTAACATTACTGAAATATTTCTTCCAGTTACTTTTTAACCTCCTGCAGTTCTGGGTTTTTTGCTAGCCTACTACAGTATGGTTGCTTCTCAGTTACCATGACACTCACTTATGTGCAGAAGGTTAGAGCCCAAGAACAGAAAACAGCTGAGTCACATGAGAAGATGGAAAAGTTGTCAAGCAGATAACTCTAAAAAGCACACAGAGGCTCCTTGGCTGAAGTAAGTCAGTGTAGTACCATTGAAGTCAGAGTTATAAATCTCTCCCTCTGACTTGGTAAATGCCTTCAGGGATCAGAGAGCTGTACCTGCAATGTTGTTGGTGAAGTTGAGCTTTTAGGAACTACAGCTACAGATCTCTGAAATAAGCACAAACACAAATGTAAGTACATAATTCAGCATTTATCAGAACATATTCAATGACTTTCCTGGAGGTATAACAACAAAAAAGCAGCTAACACTGTGTATGGAATATGAACTCTGAAAGGAAAGTGGAGGTGAAACTAAAACTCAGATCCAAAGGACATGGAACAGACTGGAATTTCATGGCACAAGCTTCCCTCTGCTCCACTTAGAGGCTCAGCCCTGAATATCAAATGCCTAAAATCCAAGTGACCAACAGGAGTTTCATATTTTCCTTCTGGCTGAAAAATAAAAGTTAAGAAATGTGTGTTCCTGGTCTTTCAGCTTCTGCATTAGAAGATCAGGATATATCCAGCTTGGAAGGCTTTGTGGCAGCCACTGGACAGGTAAGTTTATGATGACACCCCACAACATATTTGATTACTCTTTTATTTAAATGGATGAAGTCCCAGCCCTAGTAAGGTCAATGACTTCTGCCAGCTGCTCAGGAGCCTCTATTTTATGTTTGCTTTAACAACCATTTAACAGAACTAAGTGAAGCCTTTGGGAGGCTGTATGAAACACAACCTGCCCTACACTAGGTTTGACTGTGGGCTGGATTTGGCAAGTTTCTGCTTCCTCGGCCACTTGTTCTCAGGTGGGCTCAGCGCATCAGCATCACCATGCCATAGAAGAATAAAAGAGCAGTCAGCTGACTGAGCTCCAAAATAAACCTCCTAAGAAGGGGTTATCGCTGATCTGGTCTTTATTAAGGCTGTACAAAAAGCTGGTATCACAGTCAAGGTGGGGACAGGGTTGTGCAGCAGGGAGGTGAGAGTGGCCCCCAGGGCTGGCACGCACCAAAACTATGGCACGACACTCGGTGCCTTGTCCTCTGCAATCACATGGGGGAAAGCCCAGTCTGTGTTTCTAAAGCTGCTGCCAAGTCAGGGGGCAAAACTAGTAAAGATCTCACTTTTTATAAAGAGATCCTAAACGGAGTCTGAGATTTCAAAGCATTTTTTAATACTCTTCTATCCTTGAGTGAAAAGCCAAACCCCTGTGATTGTTTTTACTTTTTCAGATTGGCTAGTGCAGCTAATCAGACAATGAAATCATGGGTTTTAATTGGTGGCAGCAGCATTAACAAGAATCCAGAAAGCCACACCTGTCTGGCAGCAGTTACTAGGGAGCATCAGATTGTGTGTACAGCATCATTAACACACCAAATCAGAGGCTGAAGGAGCAGTTCCCACTGCAGCCCAGACTCCCAGGGGAAGGCAGTGATGCTGTCTGCTGGGCTTTAGCATGCTGCTTTTCCTCTATAGCCTTGTATGTGGGAGTTTGTGGTTTTTCCTAATCCCTTCTTTTCCAAATTCTATTGATAAAGTGTGCACAGAGGCACAGAGGCACTGCAAGCAGTGTCATGAACCAGTAGGACCTTTTCCTGAGCTCCAGCAGGATTTTCAGTTCTGTGTCACTGAGGTATGCTCCTGGGAGGCCTGATGAGTGTAATGCCGAACAAGACTTGCAAAGTTTGCAAACTATCTAGATTAAGGCTCTCAGCACTATTAATATTCATGCGACTGACTATTATAAATTTAGGCATTTTTTTCTACAAATAACAAGGGGCTTGAGGTTTCCTGCTAAATTAGGAGAAGTTTTATTGCATGGCGGTAGCGTTCTGAGCACCAGTGAAGATGACAATTGAGAAGATGTTCTGGCTGAGGAATTTTGGTTTTAAGTTGTTTTCTAGTATTGCTTCAGCTGAAGGGTAATTCTGCAAAATAGTGTGTAGGCTCATTGCTTTGCTTAATAGAAACAGTGAAGAACCTGAACTGAGCAGAGCTGCAAAAGAGATATTATGTTATCTTGCTTTTGTTCAAGCTTATGACGTGGTTCAAGCCCATTATACTAGCTAAGCAACGATAAATATTTGACCTGTGAGTGCTAGAAGGGAATTCATCCTTATTTCCTCCCCCCAATTACATAAATCTGAACGACAAGCTATTTAATCTGGGTAATAGTTAACAGTCTCTGATTGCAGCTGTTAATATTACCCAAAGGAATACCAGCTACTAGTCAAGAAAGCTGTGGTAACACCTTGCTAATGAGAACCATATTTGAGGATACTCAGACTAATAGTTTGCTTCCCATAAACACATTCATTTAAAAAAAAATAATTCTGCTTGTATAATAACAGGGTCAGTAAAAGGGTCTAACTATATAAGAATGCTGGAAATTTTTAGAGACTTAGTTGGACTTCCTCTGAACATCCTGGAATTGCCTTCAGCTTTCCCTCTCAGGCATCTGAAAATACTTTTTACTTCTAATAAGGAACTTCTTTCAGTCATATAGCCTTCACAGAAGCAGTCCTGATGACCCTCAGAATAACTCCTGAAAGTACTAGGGAATCAAAAATGGTTGTGGTTTTTTTGTTTTTTGTGGGTTTTTTTTTGTATTTCAGGACCATCTTTCCTGATGATACTTGGAGAACTCTAGCTTTTTTCCCTTCTGGAAAGAGGCTTCTTATTGCACTACTAACTTGTATATGTGAGATAGATGAAGCATAACAATGTGAAAGGATCACTCATCATAGCAATTGCCAGGGTGGTAACATCTCTCTTCAGGACTTCCTTCTTCCAGGGAAAAAGACAGTATTCGATACAAATTTATGGTATCATTTTTGTCTTCTCCCTCAAACTGGGGTCGTCCCTAGAAGCCTATTTAGCTCTCTACACCAATGTCTTCTGCAAAGTTTTGTGTCACCTGCCTACAGCAAAGCTGTGCTATGAAGAACAAACCCACGGCTATCTGCTTGGTTCCTCAGGTAATGTCTGTTGGTTCCGCCTTTGAAAAGCAAGTTTGGGAATTCCATCTGTGTAGCTGAGCTCTTGGATGCAGATATTTCCGATGTTTGGCACTCTCTACCTGCTTAATGTCTCTATTTCTAGTGCATTTGGTTGTTGCTGGACTTGATGTGATACAGGTCTACCTGATGAGAAAAGGCATTTTCTAGAGGAAACCAGAGAGTGTAGCACTGAGCTTTAACCCTACCATGCAGAAGCCACTCTTCATCATATAATTTAATAATTTTCTGTTAAATTGTTGCTAATTTATTGAAAAAACATCTCAAAGAGTATTGAGGAAATATAAAATGCTAAACCTTGTTGTCTTTCCCTTCTTCCTAGGGAGCTAGCTGAAGCTAAATAAAAATGGTAGTATCATGACTGGCTAACCAAAACTATTATTTTGGATTACATCATGAAGAGAGCAAGATTATTCCTTTTTCACATGGCTTGCCAAATCTTTAGTTTTCAGAATGTATTGTACAATTCTGCGTAACAGCTATTTCTTGATTTTTCTAGTACCCAGCTAAGTACTTTAAAAGTTGCTCTTCTGCTTTCTCTTTCTTTCTTTCTGTATATATGTGATTAAAATATCATTACTGAAATATAAGCAGTTGAATTAAAGTCTGTTTATTCTGGAGCAGCACAACTGCAGAAACTTGATTGTAGTTTATTCAGTCACAGGAGAGTTTGATTTGCTTAGATATGGGAGAAGTAGAAATTAACTACTACTGGAGAGCATGAAAAGTAATGAAAATAAAGTTCCAGGCTTATATTAATTTGCCAGTATTTTTGATTGTAAAATGTAATAGCAGAAAAGACTCAAAGCCTAGAATTTTATGAGATACTGTTGTCACTCCACAGCAGTACTAATAGCCTAATTCAGATAAATTGAGATCTGTCTCTCTCAGATATGCTTTGAGAAAGTTCCTTTAACCCCATTCCACTGCCACTATTAGTCTGGAGGACCAGGTGGTGGTTGGCTAAAACTTCAGGGTCCCATTTTATAGCCACACAATTAAAATCAAAAGTATAAATGGCTTCAGAAACTTTAATTGATGAGGATTTTGTGTTGTCTGTTACAGTTAATGAGTATTCTCTGAGTTAGCTGAGTACATGAGTCCAATGTCCTTTTTTTCCCTAACAGATGTCTTTTTAACATCTGTGTAAACCTTTTTGCAGAAGCTGATGTACTGAATAATTGTTTTATAAACTGCAGCTGTTGAGAGGGAGCTGTTGATGACCAAAGGAAGATGGCTGAACAAAATATTAATTATACTGGAGAGCAGGACAGTGTCAGATAGTATTTGAAATAAATATGAAATATAAGTATTCAAATTTATGTCAAGAAATGAATCTTAAATTTTGTAGACCTACCTCTGGAGACATGAACAAGAAACTGATGAAATTTCTGGAAAAAACAAAAAAGAGCTCTGCTATGGAGTGGGGTTATTCAGCACTAAGATCAATCTGTAGCAGAAAACAGCCATGTTACCACCAGGTTTCCATGGTCACTTCCTATGAACTGTTGTTTAATGGAATTATAAATAGTTTAAATATTACAACTGTGACTCAGTTATTTTCAGTACAGGGGGATACCTTATTAGGATTTGCTCCTACCAAACCTGCTTTGCTTACTGTGACTGTCAGGCTGCCATGGCTAAATATAGGTTACAGAAGAAAGTTGCTAACACTTTCAACTTCAAGCACACACTTAGACAAATACTATAAATAGGCTGATGTTTTGTAAACTAGTACTTGCCAGAGGCACGGATTATATGCTTTCCTGGGTGAATTTTTTCCCTCTGTTGCTTTTATGACAAAAGTATCTGCTCTTAGATACTCGATCTCTCTTTTTATTACTATGAATTTCAAGTCCGACAGCAGTAAAAGACTGACAAAGCTTGCGAGTAGTGAGCTCTCAGGCAAGCTGCCTGATATAGTTTTGCCAATACATTGATCTGCACTACACTTGCTATGTCTGCTTTGACTTTTCCAGGGTACAGTTAATTCTAGTTCCAGTGCTAGCTTAGTTCTGCTGTAATCATGGCCTTGGTGGACCCAACAAACTTTGTGTTTCGGTATGGATTTGGAGAACATTCATAAATTGGTTCCCTTGAGTGTATTATCATGTGTTTTAGTAGTAGGGATGGAGTGAAATACCTGCCTGTAAGGTTTCTAAGACTGGAAATATTGAGCCTGCAATGTTGCACAGGTCAGGTCAAACTGGTGTTCAGTTTCAAACATTTCACCAAACCTAATGTTTCTGCTTAAAGCAATGTCCTTTAACAGAACAATTTTGCATTCACTTTTCAACAGTGCTTTAATGAAAAACTCCAGCAACACTCTTGCATTAAAAGCAAATTAATATACCAGTATGTGACACACTTAGGCCAGACCTGCTTTAACTCTATTTATATTTGCATTAAGCTATAGCCAGACATGTAAAGGTAATTAACTCTGTCATTAAAACTAGTATATTTGGATACACAATCTTTTGCCAGCCTTCTCACTGATTGTACTATTTCTCTTCTAAGTTATTCCTGCCAAAACCATTACAGTACCTATAACAGAAATGAGCAGTAATGGAGCAATGGAATAAGGGAACAGAAAACAACCCAAAAAGTTTTGCATTGTATAATCTCTGTAAGTATAAAAAATTAGGCCATTTTCCTGAGTCAGGGTAATAACTCACAAACCCTCTCTGATATGGTATTACTGTTATGAAACTTATATGTAGATGTCCATAACAAAGGACGGTGTTGTCACCAAGACCTAAGGTTTGAGACTGAAATTCCCTGTTAATGAGATCATCTGTGCTATCAGCTTTCTGAGCTGATGCTGTCGCAGCATTGTCCTTTATCTTTACTTGCAGTCAGATCCTAGCCTTGCTGTAGTTATGTCCGGCTAAGCTTTCATCAATGTTGGTTGCAGCAAATTTACTCCCTTTGTCTCCCAAGCAGGGAGGAGGCTTGGGAAATAGGCTCCAGTTCTTTGACTACGTCTATGGAAATTTGCCTTATCTATCTTGGAAATGTTGTCTCTCTTTCCCAGGCTTTTTATCTGCAACTGGGAAGTATTAGACCTTTACAGCTCTTGAAAATGACATCTTGGTTAGCTCTTTTTTTTTTTTTTTAATCTGTTCCTTTTATTTGAACAGAGTATTTACATTATAACTCTGCTTGAGCTTAGTATGTCCATGATTCCTGTTTCCTACAGGAATGAAGACGAAAGAAGATTTTCATTCTTGTTTTCTTGTTGTCACTTCTGTTGTATCTTCTCTATTTTGCTGAAATGTAATAGATTCTATCTACAATCATGATTTTGTTGTCCAAGCTTGGTGCAGTGTGCTTACACACAGCTTTATAGTACTCAGTAATACCATGGGAGAAATGTGAATTATGCCTTACCAGTGACTCTAAAAACATTCTTGAAAATAATAGTAAGAAAAGAGAAATGAACCAAATGTCTGGCTGCTGGGAGAGAGAAGGTTTCAGTTCCATCATGCAGGGTATTTAAAATGACCTTTCTAAGGTCAGCTAGGACAGCAGTTTCATTTGTTGAGAAGTGAAGATAGAACTAACCATGTCTTTGCTTGGAAGATTGCCTATCAAAAAAAGGAGCTCTTTACTTCAAGTCTGTCATATCCTTACATGAAGCAGAGAGGATGTTTCACACCATTTAGGAAGAGGCAGCAGTTGGTCTGAATTGGTAGTAAGGTTTTGACAGTCCACGTGCAACCTAAGCACTGCAGCTCCTAGGGTGAAGTTTGAGACAGATGAACCAATCTATATTTCACTAACAACAAAAAGCATGGCTCTACTTCCTTGTGGCTTGCTTATCTTGCCCATTTTTCTATCTTTTGTCTGCTCCTGAGATTTCTTTTCTCACCCAGGAGAACATGCTGTGACTAAGACAGCTGCTGATCCGGTGTCCCCTGCTCCGTTGCCAGCCTTCTCCTACACCTGCAGCACAACAGCACAGCTTCCACACAGCTCCGGCCTTTGTTTGGCAGGGACAATACGAAACATGGATAAGCACTATGCTGCAAGCCAGGACTTCGTGTCTAGTGTAACTCCCTTCTCTTGCTAAAGGGTCTCTTTCTCAGGCAGCAACCCTGCCTCAGAAACCCTCCCCAGTCCAAGACTCCCATGTACGTGCACCACTGGTGACCCCAATACATGGGCTTCTGCCTCTCCCATCCCAAACCCTGACACGTGGAGCCTTGGGTAGGGACAGGTTAGAAAAGCTGAAAAATCTGCCCAAGACAACGCTCAGTTTCCATTCTCATTCCTTCAGGCAGTGGGATGCACAGCACTGTCAGCCATTAGGATATATCTACCTGTAAAAACTTGGGGCCAATAGTCTTAAAATACTAAGGATTAAAATTTATATTGCATTAGTCAAAATGGACTAAACCTTGTACAGAAGGCCTCCTTCAGCATTAACGTCATTTGGGTCCATGTTCTCTCACACAAAGAAATCCTTTATTCTTCCCTTTGTCTTCAAACATCTCTTCAAGCTTATAAAATTTAGCAGAAATATGGGCAAGTTAAGCAGATTTTTAAAATGATGGTTTAGTATTTGAATTTGCTCCTTCAGTTTGGTTATTTCACCTTATTATTTGTGGTATTTTAAATGTGACATAGTACAACACAGCTTTCCTCTACAATAACAATTCTGTTGTAGGCTTTCCTCTACAATAACAATTCTGTTGTAGGCTTGTTCCTAATGCATGTGCCCTCTCTCTTCTGGCTAACTCATGTTATCAAATCATCATCTAATTAGTTACCAAGGTTGTGGTGTTTATGTACTTCAGTGCAGTTTTTCTTATACATGCATTTAAAGTGTAATAAAGAAAAATGACAGAATGCAGTCTTGCTATTAAGCTTAATACCAACTTCTGCTACAGATGGTAATCCATCAAGATTAAAAATGCCATGGGAAGAAAATACATCCAGAGAGCAGGTATCCCTTCAGCCTCTAGGCAGAGTGCTCAAAAAGCCCACTGTTTCTCTAGCTCTGTCACTATTTCATGCCCAGCAATAACCTCTGGCAAGGTTTTTTGCATTCTCACTGGATTGTATGTTGAAAACAATACCGTTTAAATAAAACTGTACTATGTTTTATTTTTAAAATAAGTTTTATTGAAACTGTCTCTGTGGTGGCATTCAAGTCTGGCATATGACAGTGTGATTAGTTCTGCCAATGCATTGATTTGCAGTACAATTCCTATTTTTATCCTTACTGTTTGAAGTACAGTCAGTCATGACCACATTCCCATTAAAGACTAGGCGCTGAACCATTTTAATCTGTGACTAATAAAAAAATCGTAACATTTTCATTAAATCCACAGCCAGTCTCGGCACTATCATCAGTGCTGGCAGAGTAGTGATTTTCTGTTTCTTGAGCGTTGCATCTGCCATTGTCAGTGATCTATGGTGATTAGACAGCCAACTTTTTCCCTATGCACTCAGTATTAGTGTCCCAGATATGTCTGAACTATTTCTAAATCTATTATTCAACTGGCAGAGAGAGAGCACCACAATTAATGGAAAGGCAGAAGAGTAAGGAATAGGTCCAAGAAATAAGAACTAGTAACCTCTTGACATGACTAGGGTCTGAGGGGAGAGACCTCTGTTCTCTTAGCTCAAGGGACAGAGATGCATACTGCAGATACAAAAGTTATAGTGTTGCTATTTCCTTTGTAGAGGGCAAAAACTGCACACGTTTTTGTAAACTTGGGCAGAAAAATACCTTGCCAAAATGAAAATATTATTCATGCAGACTTGATTCCTGTCTGCTCCAGGAATGAAAAGTTTAATTACTTGATTACATATTTGCTTATATATTTATTACAGGGCTCCATCGTCATTCTGTGGGAAACTGTGAGTGCTGTTCTGTGGGGAAGCAGGGCTCGCTAGTGAAGGAAGGTGCTGTCTGCAGAAGCATTCCGTGCCAGTTTGTGACAAAAAGCATAAGCTAGGCAGGAATGGAGGTGTGGAGCTTCAGTTGGTGAGGAAGGGCCCTGCCTATAGTTCTGAAGAGTGAGAGAGCTCCTCTGCTACATTGTCACAGTGGGGACAAGGGAGAGGTTTGGAGACTCAAGCGAGCTCAAACATCTATTTTCTGTACACAGGAAGAGAAAAATCAGGTAAACGAGGTAACAGGAAAGGGCAAAGAAACACCAGGCATAAGATCACAGAGAACAACAGGCAGAATTAAAACTGAACAGCAGACAGGAAAAATCTAGCGGTCAGTCAGAAGGCTTTTAGTACAGTCAGACAGCCTCTGGCCCAGAGATGACGTGGGGTCTGGGCAGAGCAGCTACTGTCTGCCTGAGGGATACATTAACATGGCAAAGATCACCACTCAAAAGGAAGGAAACATCAGACCTAAGTTACATGAGTAATCTAAATTTTGCTCTCATGTACGCATTTTGTGATGGCAATACAGTCAAATAATGCTTTTTTTTTTTTTTCCCCTTGGGCCTAAGCTTTTTTCAATGCACAGGATGGGTGCTGTGTGCAGCCATCCCATACACTTAATGTTCAGCAATTAAGTATTCCATTTTTGCCTGTTGTTTGTTGAATAGCACCATATCTTCAGCATTGCATACCAGAGGAGCCCTGGTGGGACTCCTGTGACGGCCACAATTCCACCATAAACTGTAGTGCATGTCCTACGAGGAGCTGCTGTGGGTGTTTAGCCTGGTGCCTTATCACTCTAAAACTACATGGAAGGAGGTTGTAGCCGGGTGGGGGTGGTCTCTTCTCTCAGGCAACTTGTGATAGGACCAGAGGACATAGTCTCAAAATGCACCAGGTTGGACATTAGGAGGAATTTCTTCACAGAAAGGGTGATGAGACATTGGATTGCGCTGCCCAGAGAGGCAGTGGAGTCACTGTGCCTGAAGGTGTTTAAGGAAATTGGATGTGGCACTCAGTGCCATGGCCTAGCTGACATGGTGGTGTTCGGTCATCGGTCGGACTTGATCTCAGAGGTCTTTTCCAACCCAATTGATTCTGCGATACTCTTAGAGGCTCCTATAACTACTATTTGGTTTACCCTTAGGAGAGCAGGAATCCGGCTGCGTTGCGGGAGAGCCCGAGAGACGAAGCGCTGCTGGGGACAGGTGCGCCCTGGGCTCTGGAAGCACCGAGAGTGACCAGCACTTCCCGCCGCCAGTCCCTTCCCACCCGAGCCGTTGCCGGGCACGGAACGACAACGCTCCGGAGCGCTCCGGCACCAGCCTTTCCCATGGCGGGCAGGGGCGGTGCCACCGGCCGCGGGTGCGCGGGGCCGCCCCCTTGTCCCGGTGTGAACCGCGCGGCCACGGCGGGATCTGCGCGGCCCCG
Source organism: Corapipo altera (assembly GCF_003945725.1). Classification (NCBI taxonomy): domain Eukaryota; kingdom Metazoa; phylum Chordata; class Aves; order Passeriformes; family Pipridae; genus Corapipo; species Corapipo altera. The sequence goes on from NW_020884876.1 coordinate 19,460,442, forward strand.
CCTCGTCCGCCCGCCGCATCATCGGCCCGCGCCGGCACCGGGGCGGGGCGGGGCCGGTTGCCGGGTTACCGCTGTCATCCGCCCGCGCCGCCGCCGCGCTCGCTCCCTCTCCCGCCCGCCCTCCCCGCCCCCTCCCGGCGCCGCAGGAAGCGAGCGGATCCCGGGGCGCCGCTGCCGCTGCTCCCCCC
>NW_020884876.1:19461029-19607590 GCF_003945725.1 Corapipo altera
CTGACGGCCCCCCCCGCCGCTGGAGCCGGGGCCCGGCGGCGCCCGCAGTGCATGAGAGGGAGAGCGGGGCGGGGGCCGCGGCCCGAGCCACTCGCCTCCCGGCCGGGGGCGACGCGGGGACCGGCCCGGGTGGCGCCGAGGGGCGGCGAGGCGGTGGCTCCATGTGAGAGGAGGCGGCGGCGCACCTGAGCCGCCGGGACAGCCGCACGCCGGGGGGGTCGCCGAGGGCCACCCGTCCGCAGCCCGCCCGCCCGGGGCGGGGGGTGGGGGCCGGACCCGCCTGCCCCCTTGAAGTCGCCCGGCCCCCGGCGGCAGCCCCGGGGCGGGGGGCAGCGGACCCCCTCCCGCCGGGGGAGGGGGGCTCCGCCTCGCCGCCGGCATCGCCTCGCCGGCGGGAAGGCGCGCGCGCCGCGAGCGGAGGGAAAGCCCAGCGGAGCCCGTCCCGAAAAGTGAGTGCGAGAGGGAGGAACCGCCTTGGGAAGGGGTCGGGTGCCCCGGGGGCCGCCGGCGGAGCGGGCGGGGGGCCGGGGCGGGGGGCGCGGCGCCGCCGCTTCCCATGCGGCTCACGTTGCCGGGCGCGCACGGTCTGGTGCCCCGCGGTCCCCGCGCCGCTCCCGCCCGGCCAGGAGACGAGGGGGAGGCGGGGGTGGGACTACGCAGCGGCCCCCGGGGACTGCCGAGGTCTCCTCCGCAAGTTCTGCCGCCCCCTTTGTGCCCGCCGGGAGCGGCGGCCCCCGCGAACAAAGGCGGCGGGCGACGGGAGGGCTCGGACCCCTCCGTCCCGTCCCCGCCCGGAGAGTGGAGCGGAACTGCCGGGGCGGAAAGTTGTGCAAGGCTGAGAGTGGAGTGCACGGCCGCGGTGCTGTGAGCCCCGAGGGTTTCAAACATTCCCCCCCGCGCTCCCCCGTTTTCCTTTTTTTATCTCTAAAGGGTTGAGTGGCTCCTAACAGACCCCGCGGCTGCCTTCTGCCCGCTCATTTACATAACACTTGAGTGGAAAATGCAGCTCTTCTTGTCGCGGAAAAGCGTTATTAAGGAGTTGCTTTTTCACGTAAACCATTTTTTTAATGCGTTTTAAGAGCCAGAAGTAGTGTTGGCTCTTCCTGTTTATCGGAGAAGTTGCTGCTTCACGAAGCTCTTGCTCTCACTCCAAACCTTACTCTGGGACGAGGGAACGAGAGGTCTCGTTTGGGAATCGGACTCTGTTTGCTTGGGTTTTGTTTTGCTTTGCTTTTTAGCATTTCTGCCGCTTGCCCAATTTCCCTCTGAGCAAAAACTGTATCAAAACTTAGCATGTTTCAATGGAGTATCCTAAGTTGCTCTTAACTGAAGGAAACACCGCAGTAGTTAGTCGGGGAAGAAACATTTACGTCTGTCAGTGTTAAACTGTACTACTCAAGTGTTAAAATTTATACAGCAATTTGTTACTTATGAAGAGGATGTACTGAAAAGTGAAGAGAGTAGGTTGCATGTCGTTTATTTGATGAGACATTGTTCAAACAGGGATCCAGAAATCGTAACTGTGTGAAAACTGTTGTCTGCATGAGTCTTCTCCGCATCTTACTGGAAGGAGCCTAGAAAGATTTTGAAGTGGAAGGTCGTAGGATTCGTCTAGTTCTTCATTAAAAGAGGAGCATACAGGTTGTGAACATCCTGCAGGTCGGTTGCTAGGGGCCTGCTCTCCTGGGTTTTCTTTACCAGGTGCAATTGAAAGTAGAGGAAGATAGAATGTATCAGAAATGTATATTGCTGGAGCTCTAAAATACATGTATGTGAACAGAAGGCCATACTACAGAATTCCAGCAATGGATGCTTGCTCTGTGTTTCAGTTTGTGCTACATATTTAGAAGTACTTAGTCTGTTTCCCAGTTGCATGCTTGTCTATTCCACTGAGAAAGAGACAGCCTCTGATAACTCAGAGGAAAACCTAGACATCATAAGGAAGTTTAAAGGTAGGTAGAGCACCTGATGTTGCATAGATTCTTTTTGAGACCAAGTATGCTGATGGGTAAGACGATTAATTTTTTAAAATCCTAAATGTCTCCCTGTCTTAAGCTCCCTATTGTTGCTGCTGTTTAAAAAGTGGGTTAAAAGAAGTTGAACTCTATTCAGTTCACTCTTAGGTTTTCTTGATCCCAGAAGCAAGAGGTCAAGAAAGGAAGTTGCATTCTCTTCAGGCAATGGAGTTAAGGAGATGGTCAATTCTATGCTGTATTTAATAACTACAGGAGCTAAAGGCACTATGTCCTTTTTTCATGTGGTGATTACACTTGCTTTTCTGTCATTTCCTGGTCCCAAACTTAAATCTGCCCTTTCCCACTCCATCATTATTTTGTTGTTAATAGTAGCGTGGTTCTGACTCTTGATGGCAATTACATGTTCTTGTTCATGATCCTGGTCCATAAATATCTCAAAAAAGATATATCACTTCATATTTTTAAAATTATTTTTGTCAAGGTTTAAGTTTTTCTTCTTTACTACAGCTTAGACCTAATCAATGTAGTTCTTTTGTTCAAGCTGAATAATTTACTAGTACAGTGGTGTTTGTTTGGAGATGTAAATCAGAAAGTATATGATTTTCACTTGTCTTAACTGTTAGAAAAGCTTTCATAGTAAGTAACTTTTGGGTTTAGGGATAGAAATCCTTTTTGTCTTTAGACTCTTAGACCGAGAAATTAACTTTACTTCCCTTCATTACATATGCCTGTGGTACTTTGCAAAAGTTTTGTTAATTCAATGGAATTTATTGTCTCTGAATCAGTAAAAAAAAATGAATGGTGTGTGATGATTTATACTAGGCAATGTTATTAAACGGAGAGGAATGCTACTCCTCTGTCTCTTTAAAGTAAACTAAGTTCAGTATCTTTTGGTCAGCACTCTTTAAATTCAGGTTTTATTTAATGAATGTTTAATCTTCTGGATCTTTTTCTGAAGAGCATATACATGTTAACTAACTTTATGCACATTATGTTTGAAATAAAAGTGACATAAAGACCCTATCTGCAGAGCGGCTTCAGCCTTCTAATATGTGAACTGTGTATATCAGGTAATTGTGGAAAGAAACGATGAAGATTACAATGTCATTGCTCTTGAAAACGCACTTCCATGACAAAGTATTGTACTTCAGTGAATTTGTGGGAACTGATGGATGGTTCTGTACTGAAATGCTCAATGTATTCACAGGATAGGCAAAATCTCTTTACCGGGATCACTTCTGTGGACTTCATAATAGTCTAAGATAGTCTTTTGTGACAGCAAAGGCAAGAAAGATTTTAAGTAATTGTCTGATAAAGACTTAAAACCATGTAAGCGTGGAAGTTAACTTACTGTCAACAAACTTCTTGGACTTGCTTTGTGGTGGTACAGCTGCTGGTTATTACACAGGCTCTTCTGGCTAAATCAAGCAAGTTCAGTTTAGCCCAGTGTCCTGTGCCTCTCAGTGTTCAGCAGTGGATGTCTGTGAAAGACTGTAGGCAGCACTAAGTGCTTACAAGTCCCTGTCCCAGAACACACTTCCAGTTGCTATCAGTGTGTACTTTTGGGCTGTGTCCTTTCTGTGCATTTGGCAGCCCTTAGTGGCTTCCTCTTGGGTGAACGTTGTTTGGTGGCTTTGAGGGAGGAGTGGGCAATTCACTGCTTAGTGACTTGTTTTGGATATATGAGTTGTCAGTTGTCTTGGGTGCCTTCTGATTCCTGTGTGAGGAGAGAGGAAGAATACTTGATCCCTGTCTACTCCTCACCTGTCACAGTTCTGTGTCCAATAGAAAATGAAAGGTGGTAGTTCTCCATCTTTTCACTGTATATAGATTAGTGGTGAAGTAATAATCATTTTTATGTCCCTTTTCTGATCATCCAGAATCAATAAATAAACATAATGACTTTATTAAGCTCTTACTTAAAGTACACATTTGCTTTTCTTTCTTGAGAACTTTCCATATGCAAGGCCTTTTTTGGTTGTAATGAATGTGAGAGTCATTGCAGCTTACTTGTGAGGGGACATTTCTTGGGCAGGAAGAGGGAATGGGAGCAATTAATCTATTGTGGTGATGTGAGTTCTGCCTAGTTCTTTCCCACAGTGGTTATGATCAGCTACTCCACTGGTTATCCTGTATCAATGCATACATTGCAGTTGAGTGTTTTCTAATAGATCCTTGATGGATTTTTTTTTTGTCAGTACTGTGGATATAACTTAGGTCTGTAAGCACGTCCTTTTGCATCCCATATTCCCAAAGTTTATTATTAAGAAAGCCTAAAAACTCCACGTGCGAGCTTTTGTTTTGTTTCCCTGCTCCCGTATTTATTTTGAAATAGCAGATTTCTTTTCAGAGCTTCATCAAAAGAATTTAAATTTGGAAACATAATGCGTGTGTATAATATAATTTAGATTGTAAGGTCAATTAATTCCAAACTAAGGGATATCAGAGTAAAAAGAAACTACTGCACCATAACAGAAAATGTGTGTTCATCTCTTCAAGACTGCTTATCTTTGCAAAATAGACAAATCTGTGTTATTCAGCTCTCCAATATTATGTTTTTTCAGTATTCTCTGAAACGATTGCAGTTATTTTTCAAGGGTGAAACCATGCATTTCTTTTAAGTTGCCATGTCTTAACATACCAGCAGACATTTCTTCCTATTTGCTGGGGCAATCGAAGATGTTGCCATCAGCTAGAGAATACAACACCCACAGCTGGTTGGTAAGAGGAGGTGTGGGATATATTATCCAAAACTAGCTTACTTAGTTCAGATAAGCTTTGCCTGCATCTTGACCCGAGACAGTTGGCTTTGCTTTGTGCTGGAGAATGAGGAGTTTTGGTATGTGCTATTTTGCTGGCAACAGTTCTGTTGTGATGGTTTCAGCAGGTGCATGCTCACAGGTAGCTGCAACTGTAAGGTTTGTTCTCAAACAGCTCTTTTTTTTCCCCATCCTAAATCCCTCCAACATGATCAGTGGTGGCCGCTGCACTATGAACTAGTAGAATTTGTCTAGTTTTCTGACCAACCATAAATAGGGCCATAAAATGGAAAAGCATAGAATGTTTTAATTATATGTGCTATTTTCAGTTTTGGTTGTAATTTAGACTTGTACTGGTATGATTTCCTTTTAAGAGTCTCAGAAAAGGTTGAGAGTGTTGTTTGGATTTTGTAACCCAAATACCTTATTATGATACTGATTAACATTTTGATGTGCCTTAGATGTCATGTGTCTAGGGGTACTTGGAGTGTTGAGGGGAAAGTAATGTGTTTCTTGAAGTTGCTTGGTCTCTGTTTCTGAAGTCTGCTGAAGACTTTCTAAGCATAAGATCTCCCTCGTGACCAAGACAGGAGAGCTAAGAGGTGTGCATGTGCTATGGTGAGACCTGGCTTTGTGGAGCTGGACCTGTGGAGAGTGGGACATTAGGGAAGGGTTGCAATGATTTCCTCTTTACTCTTCATAAACGTGGATCAATAAGTCTTGCCACTGCAGTATCCCAGATTGTAGCAATGGATTCATTCTTTCCTTTTCCTGTTCTCCTTCTTTACATGTGTGTCTCTCTTTGAAAATTAAAAACCTGAAATGATTCTGGGATGATCATTGTGCTCTTACCTGCGTTCCCTTCCCTGGTTCCTCAACCTTTTGGTCCAATATCAGAGCTTGTTCTCCTCTTCAGCATTTCTTCCTTTAGCAGTGTTGCTCTGGATGGGTAGGAAGGTGGGAGGAAACCTTTATGTTATACAGGTTACCAGATGTTCCCTTGTGTGTTATACAGGTTACCAGATGACTTGTTCCCTTGTGTGTTTCTTTACTGGGGTTATCGAAGAGCTTAAGGGTGGTGGTGGAGAACTGATTGCACATGAAGTTTTGGTCAATTCTTTGATGGATTGAAGTACTCCTGAATTTGGTCATGCAGAGTCAGGATTACTCAGCTTTGGCTTTGTGTTCTTGTAGGTTGTGGCAATTGCTCTGAATTTCAGGAGGACAGGAACTGCAAACCCTGGGTGTGTGTTGTTGACAGTATCTGCTTTAACTCTGCCCTACTGGACCGGCATAATGTCCTTACTGCACACATTGGCTCTGTGTTCTCACAGATGCTTGTGAATACTTTTGAAGCATGTGTTTTTCAGGATAAAGTCTATCATGTTTTCTTAAAGGTGAAACTTTATGTTTAGATCTGCTCTAGCATGCAGGATCTGCCTATGCTCTTAGGGAGTTAGTTTGCTGTATTTCAAAACTGCATGTGAAAGGATATTACTACCTTTATGTAAAATATGTGATATGCTTTCTAGGATAGAACGTGCGTCTGTATATATCTGCAGAAATGAAAATAGTCAGTGTTTTCAGAACTAAACAGGCTACTTCAGGACAAGCTAGTTGTCTTACTAAATGAGTGACAAGCCCAAAACACCATAAACCAATGGGGAAGAAAAGGTTTCAGGCTTTTCCCCAACTTCCTTTTTTAGGAGGGTAAGCAGCTCAGTGTGTTCCCTGGCAAGTGCAAGCCTTTTCAGCATTGTAGCATACTTCATGCTTGAGAAGTTGCTCACTAGCTATTGCAGTAGCTGCAAAATCTAGCATTTCTTTGCTAGACCTGACAACAGTGGGTTCATGCTTTTTTTGACTTCTCCATTGCCTAATAAGGCTGGGTTTATAACAGTATTTTCTTTAGTGTTCAGGGCCATAACCACTTAATAAGGATAACCAAGACTTACAACTATGGAGCCTCTCTGAAGAATGTTACTCATCCTTTGTGGCAAGTGTGGTGCCGTGTAGCTTGGCATGGTGTTGAATCTCTGTTGAAGACAGGATGTCTTCACCTTTACTTCACCAAGTGCTGTGTCTTTGCTAAGCTGTGTGTCTTGTGGCCCTGAACTCGGCCAGGTGGACAGTAAACCTGCAGTTTGCTTGGAGTTCTTACTTCTCTGGCTATTTATATTTCATCATTTTATTTTAATTCATGCAATGATGCTCGAAGGGAGAGATCTTCTAGCACAGTAGAAAAGGGCCCTGAAACTTTGATCGTGACGATACCCTTGTATAAGTTATTTGTAACATTTGTTTCTGAATTCTGCTGTGGCAGTTTCGTCTGCTGTTGCCAGAGCTGATGAGTATGTCTTCAATTCTGTGGCATTTCTGTGAGTGGGTGGATCACTGCAATGACAGGTAACATTTTTTCCTTTACTGCAGAGTATAATAGTGACAGTTCTTACCAATCCTAAGGGCATCTTCAACATCCTTTAAATCACGCTATGGCAAAGTTGCTATGGTTTTGTGGTTTGTGTCTTTTGGCCAGGAAACTTTTAACACCGTCTCTTTTTCCACATGCCTAGATAGCAGACCCTATTTGATATTTCAGCAAGAATGAATTTTAAATGATGTTTGCTTGGGGCACTGTGTTTGGGAATTACTTTTGTCCTAATTTGCTTCTTGTTGCAAGAGTTGAGGGTGAGTGAGACTGATACAACCTACTATGCTTCCCCCACTTGGTCCATGTTTAAACTTATTTGTGTAGCCAAGATGGGGCAGATGTGCACCCTCATGACAAGCCTCTGGTAGAAGGGGGCAGTTTTACTCCTCTGCTTTCATGGTGTGTTTGTTGCGTTATCTGTGGTAGTAGGTGGGTTCAGACTGTGCTGTCTGTGGTCCAGGTAAGAACTAGACTTAGTCACTGCCTGACTCCCAGCTTGCTGGACTTTGTCTTGCCCTGCACTTGCTCCATGCTAGCAGCTCTGCAATACACGGTCCTGAATGGCCACTTTCTGTTCGTGAAACATGTCAAGAGTGGCATGCAGGCTTTGGTAGCCCCTTAGTAACATGGTAGTAATTATAACTATGCTTTGACATTATGTGTCTTCAGGGGAGTAATAAGAAGTGTGAAATAAGTCCTACTAAGAATATCTTGGATGGGCTTTAATACAGAAGTACCTGAACTTTACGTTTTTCAAACTTGTAATCTAGAAGTGTTTCTGTTAGCAACCCTGATTATCTCCGTAATGGCAGTTTCTTGGGTTGTCCAGATGTTTAACTTAATTTTGAAAGTTTTACATATCTGAGAGTGCACTAAAACTAGGGTGCTTCTTAGACATGTCTTGCTGTAGCAAAACAACTTTGACATTCACTATTAGGTTTGATTTGTTTCCAGGACATACTGTTTTTTCATCTCAAGATCAGGTTGAATGGGGCTTTGAACAACTTGGTATAGAAGATGTCCCTGCCTATGGTGTAGAGGCTGGAATTACATGACCTTTAAGGTCCCTTCTAACCAAAATCATTCTTTGATTCTATGATTTCAGTTTTTGTAGTGTATTCCCAGCTTTATAGCTTATTGCCATGGTAAATCTTGCAAATTGTTTTGTCGTTATTGGTGCTTTTAATGCCGTTATGTTTGACTATTTTGAAATCAAGTAATTCCTGATATGCCACAGAAAACAAGTGGGCTGATACTGAAATAATTGAGGGTCACACTTCAGCTCAGCCAGTACTGACGCTTGGCTGTGCCTGGTGGGAGCACTAGATAACACTCAGTGTGACTCAGGAGCACAGGAAGGATTTTTGTTTGAGGGGTAGAGGTGGTTGGTGCCCTCTGTCATGGGGTGGATGTGTGGCTGTCTGGTTAGGGGAACTGCACACTGTGGTTGCTGCCTGCCTATGTAGGAGATATGTACAGTCATCCCGCTCAGTTTGTGGTTGTTTACACGGGCTGTGGGAACCTTTCAAAAGGGTGCTAGGAATGACTGGAAAAACAAAAGCTTGTTTAGTGGCACAAAAGAAATGTTAACGTTTTGGTCCTTCTCATTCCTATTGTTTGTTTACAGTGCAGTGTGGTAGGAACAGAATTGTAGATTAGGCATGACCTAGCAAAGATTAAAAAGGAGAAATTTATCATTGAAACAATTTACCCTTCCTTCATGAAATAATTTCAAACCTTGTCAAAGTTGAGAGTGCATGAGATGTTATATTCTGTTGTTCCTTTATGGGGTTGTCATTTCATATTGTATTTGACCTGCTTAGTTGCTGAAAGGAATGATTCCAAACATCTTCTCTTACCCTGAGCTCTTCCTGTGCTAACTATTGGTTTAATCTGGCTTTTGGTAATTAATTTTGTGCTGTTGGTTTTCTACCAGTTTAGTTCCCTGAATTTAAGTCAGAAGGGAACTAAAAATCAAATTGAGTTGGCTCAGTGTGACACGGGATATGTGTTAGAGCTGACACAGGGGATGCACAGCTGGCAGTGCATCCTTGGGGCATTGGGTGGCCATTAGATCAGCTTAACTGTGCCCTGAAACCTCATGGCTGTGGTTTGATGATCTGCTGAAGCCAGCGTGGGATATGTGCTGTAACCAAGAGGGCTGATCTTGTTCTCCCTGCCACTTGTCTTTTGTGCCTGTGCTGTCCACTTCTCAAATCCAGCTAGTTGTGAACCAGCATGAGTATTACTGCTGCCTGACTTCTTAGCCTTTTCAGTAAGGGGAGAGTGGTATTGCCCCTTTTAACAGCAAGACAAATTTAAGTAAGCTAAAAATGTTTATGATCGTTATACTAAACAGCAGAAGTATTGTCATATGTATTATACTCTAAACTATATGCGTGACATAAAACACCTTCAGCTACTACTGCGAGTTCAACCTTAAATTTGAGCATACACTCGATCTTCAAAGTTTTTTTCCCTGGAGTTCTCTTCATATCACAGTCATAAATGTGCCAATCTGGACAAACTAATCCTTTTATTCAGTAGAGCTACATTTAACACGGTGATCAAAGCTGCAGAGTGCAGAAATATTAGTATTCAAATCTGTAAAACACAAGGGAAACAAATTGTTCTGTGAGCAGCAGAGCTAACGAAACCTAGTTTCCTGTGGATCTGTACCCTCTGTCTGCTTCTGTATCCCACCACTGCAGTAACAGAGTCCTTGTTACTGTCCTATTATCTCTTATCACAATATGTTTGAGTCTTGCAGCCTGACTGTTACACCACTCCCCACATAACCTACCACGCTTTTTTTAGTTTGCTAGCTGGGCTAAAGGCAGCATATGCTGTGGTGGTTGCAGAGCTGTGTGTATGTTTGCTGGCTGCTGCTGAAGTGTGGAAAAAAATCATATTCAAGAATACTACGGATTGTAGAACTGAGAGTTTAAATTAACTCTTGTTCTATTCTCTCTGCTTATTAGTTGCCACCTCCAGAAAAGAAGTAGGATTTTACTATAGGGTACATGTATCTTTCTGTTTTGCTTTTCAGAATCACTTTTTTGGAAACATGTATTGTGACACTGAAAAGTTCCACATATAAAACTTCAAGTAATTCACAATTATTCAAGTTCAGTCTTAATTTTTGTTATAGCCTATTATGTTGTTTAATAAAACATGTAATCCTTTTAAAAAGTATGTTAGGTTTGTAGTTAGTGTTTTTTTTTTCTTTTTTTTAAACCAAGTTTGGGGATCTGAGCAATTGTTGCATGGGAATGTATTGTTGTGTATACTTATGAATTTTATAGTAATGTCTTCTGTTATTTGTGATGTTTTAACTCCATAGTTTAGTTGAATATATTCTTATTGTTATAAAACTCCAGTTGAAATTAATGTTCTTAGTGTTTTTTTTCCTTTACCTTTTCCTTTGTGTTACTCTGCGTGTCTGTTGCAGTTAACATACCTGATCCTTCTGATGCTTTTTGGCATATCTTTTAAGATGCCTGTTATTAAATTTCACCTTTTTTGGAACTGTTTTAGTTTAATTAGCATTTTAAACCATTTTCTTTTTTACTGTGTGCCTGCTTAGGAGTGTTATATATTTACAAAGTGCCTATTTAAAATACTGTTTGGTTTGTAATGTGCCAGTATTCTCCAAAACATTTAGTATACATCCTAACAATTTTTTTAAACTGAATATTATTTTTCTATGGACTATCCAGAGTGAATTCTTTCTGAATTTGTTGTTAAATCCAGGAAGTTGATGAGTAAAATATTCACCGTGACATGTAATATGCTGTTGATTGTTCTTTTTGTCTGTCATGTATTTCCCATTTTACCTAGCCTGGTTAGACTGTGTGAAATTCTTAAGGTTCCTTCTCTTGTCTTAACCTTAATAGTTCTCAAGTGAGTGAGTTTTGCCACTTTTTGCTTTTTGGATCATTGGGGAATATGTGATGTAGTTCTAGCGCAGAACCGTGGCCTTATGCTGTTAACTCTTCTGCACATTAACAGACCACTTAATGCTTTTTCTTTTGATGCTTTGTTGCTGGCATGTAAACCCAAATAATGTTTTCTCCAAACACCAATATTAATTTTACTTAATGGCCTTTTGAGACTTTGGGGGAGGCTTTTTGAAAGTAATTTTTTCAGCAATTTCTCCTTAGTTCACTGTTGTTGTTATACAATTCTACTAGCCTAAAAAAGCAGTTTCCTTTCCAGAAACCATGCTGTTTATGTTCTCTGATATCCACCTGCATATGTTTTACAATAGTATTCTTTAAACAATTGTTTCAGCTAGCTTGCTGATGCATGAAAGGCTTATTTGTTTGTAACACACTAAATCATATTCACTGACTCTTTCAAATGTAGGTAAGTACTGTGTTTTCTCACATTGTAATAGTAGGTGTTTTTAGTAGGAGGTTACTATAATTTTTTATTATTTATAAATTTTTTCTCTTGCTACTGTGGAATCACTCAAGTCTGATTTCTGCTAATAAAATGAGAAAATGCAAAAGTACCATATTTTTTCCAGTTGAGTTGTTAACGGTTTAGGTTTGTTAGCTCTGTTCCACTCCCCCAAATTGTGTAATGGAGTGATGGCAGCAAAGAAACTTTTGCGCTCAGGTAGTCTTTCTTGCACTTGGAATGTGGTGTAAGATCTTGGGGATCTTGAATTCAGATGGTAGAAACACTGTAAGATGTGCCGTGGAAAGGGAACAAACAGGCATAGAGATGTCTCCCTAATTAGTGAACAGGCTGATGTCTGTGACATGTTCTTCCACTGTTGTTTTTGGGTTTTGGTTTTTTCTTTTTTTTTTTTCTTTTAAAATCTGTTTGCAGGAAGGAAAACAACCTGCAAACAAAACCCAGAGCCAGTAATTTAGGTTTTCTGAGAAGAAAAATGACAGCTGGAACTCTTTGGTAGTAGACCATTCTGTTGCCCAGTAAGAGCTTGTGCAGACATAGTGTCTAGGAGGCAAAGTCATGAAACTGCTGTACACATTTTAGTGGAGAATAACCAGTCATGTTATTCCAGTAGAGATATGATTTTGTAACTGATATTTTGAATTAAAGGTCAAGCTCATTAAAACATTTTAGTGTATTATATTATATCAAGCTGGCAGTTTTGGGAGAGGTATCCAAAAATTAAAATACTTTTTATACATTTTAGTTGATATGTTTTGTTTTAAATTGTGTTATTTAAATCCGAAGAATTTGCCCACTGTATCACACTGGCATGTGTTCTTTCTAGCTTAGTATCTTGTGTCTCCTAGCCATAAAAGAGAAAATCATGTCCAGGAACCCAGAAGTTCCCTAATTCTTCACATGACCCATCTGAAAAACATGTCTTAGTGAACACATGTGCATGGAGAACATTGAGAATAAGATAAGTGTTAGATGCTTTTTGTTTCATGCTTGCTCTCTGCCTACTTTCAGCTTAGAGAATCTCTGTTTCTGTTTGTTCAGAAGCTCTTGAATGATTTCTTTTCCGAGAACTTGTACAATTTCTCCTTGAACCCTTGTAAATTTTTCATCTCCATTGCATCCTTTTGCAACAAATTCCAGAGGTCTGCTAGATATTGCCTGAAGAGTCACTCATGTTTTGAAGGTGACTCCAACTAGCTTCATTAACTGCTGCCTAGTGTTTGTGTTGCAAGGGGCAGTGAACAGTCAGCTACTTTCCTTTGCTTTTTATGTCACTTGCCTCTGGCATAGTCCCTTGAAATGGGGCTCTTTGTTCCAAAAAAGACCATTTTTCAGGTCCCAGTTCTTCTGTATTTAAGTAGTTTTTGCTGAAACAGCATGCATCTGTAAGGTAACAGATACTTCTTTGCTATGTGATTTTTTTTCATGTAGAAATGTAGAGATGCCAGTTGGACACCAGTGCTTACTTGTGTTTCAGGATTGAAGTCAACCCTTGGAATGGCAAGTGCAACTGAAGTTCAGGCTGCAGGGGGGGATGTTTGCTGAAGAATTGCTTGACTTTGTGGAAATGATGGGTACTAAAGTAAGGATGAGGAATTCTCATTTGTGTCCCCAGGAAACGGCAATTCCCTTATAGTTGTTCCTATGGTCATATTTAATGTGATTAGAACATCAGCTTAGCAATTCTGAAGTTTCAGTATTGAGGATATGGATCATGAGAAAATAATAAAGAAACACTAGGATCCATCTGAAATGATAAATAGCAAGTTTCCCATGTTAGCATTACAACTGTTGCAACCACACAGAGCAAACAAAAATTCAACTCTTGTAATTGAAGTTGTCTTTCCATCTGCTGTGTTAATAGTGCATTGTCAACTTCCATTTTTTAATTATGTGAGTACTTTTGTGAAGAAAAGTAAATTTAGTTCTTATTTGTTTTCTTTATGCCTCTAAAGCCTTTATTTAACTGGGTGATTTGTAGAAGGTCTATAACAATAGATTCTGTATAGGGATATGAATCTGTAAGAATAGATTATAGGATCTACTTCTTATACACTTATAAAAATGTATAAGAAATAGATTCTGCAAGCTACATCTTGAAGTCTTAGTAAGGTGTTAAAGGCATGTAACTTAGAGTGTTTGTTTAAAATACTAGTTATTTAAATTATTTAATTTATTATTTAAATAATAATCAAAGGCTTTTAGAATTTTTTAAAGATCTATTTTAGTGTCAAATTGATTGCTATCATGGAGGAAAATTCCAAAGATACTTGTGATGCATTTTAACTCAGTGTCTAATTTTCTGTTGCCACTAGTGATAGGCTATTGTATTAGTTCTTGTGGAGTACAGGTGAAGATAAATAAAATCCAGGTCTGATCCTGCTGTTGCTTAGGTTTGGTAAAAAGCAAAATGTCTGCATAATGTTTGCTGCATTGGTAGCTACATGTGTAAATTTGTCAAACTTCTTAGTGATGTGCTTTTGTTGCCTCAGAAAAGAACGTATTGTCGGTTTTCCATTGATAATACAATCTAAAAAGTACCATGAACTTTTCGTTACTCTAAGCTTTTATTTATTTACTTTGAAGAGCAAGAAGTTAATCTCTGAAGAGTAGGATTTTTCAAGTATGCTTAAGTCATTTAGGAACATAAATACCACTGACTTTGTACTCTGAGAGGAGTAGAATTGAACTGAAGCAGAGGATTAATTTTGGAAGGTAAGCAAACTGAGAAGTGCAGTTGATCACAAATATCAGGCAGTATATTGTGTTAGGGAGGCCTTATTCTTGTATGACTCTTCTTAAGCCTAACTGAATATTTGACTGTGAAATTGTTGAAATACCTGGTCAGGTATCAGTAGGGAAAATTAGCAAAGTGTGACATCAGAACTTAATTAGGAAAGCATTATGTTTACACTTATTCCAAATTGCTGTTTGGAAGCAATGTATATTCTCTCTGAAGGAGGATGTAGGAAAAGCATTGTGTAACTCTCTTTAGAATTAGTGTCTTTGCAATAGTTATTGTACTGCTGTTTTCTTTGCCAGCATGTGTCAGTGGTGCAATAGTAGGCAAAGACTCCAAAGTCCAAGAAAAGCTTTAAGTGAAAACCTTAGAAGATGGTAAAAACTTTACAATTCAATAAGATTACCTGCCTGTTTTTGCTATGAAGTTTAATGGTAGTTTGTTTGCCTCTTGACTACTCATTCATTAACTATTTGTTTGGCAGTAGCTAGGAAGTCTGCAAAACTTGTTGTAAGACTCCTTTCAGCTATCACTTGTTTTTTTTTGTGCCTTGTCAGACTGCTTGACAACAGTTTAGTTGAATAGTTTCACATGCTATTGAAAGAGTTATTGTTAGAATAGGCACTTAATTGCAGAAGGAGGATATAATCTCATGGCTTGATAGTGAGAGTCACAGTGTAGAGGGAGGGATGCTATCACTGTCCTAAAAAACAGACTTGTTTATTTTGTAAATACAGATTATTTTTTTCTGAACAACAAAAGATAGAAATTGGCTGATTGTAGATATCTGAGTGGGGACAAATATTTTACCATTCATTCTATTACAAGAACTTTAACTGAGAATGCAAATGCTACATCCAGCATGACAAATGGGAATCTTGTCCCGGAGAAGTTGCAGTAGTAAGGATGAAACTTGCTTATTTATTTTTGCTTGGGTCATTGTGCATATAAAAAACCTTGTAGTTGCACTGTGCTTGACAGAAGCACATATGAACTGACAACAGAAGAATGATCTCAGATTGCTTCTACATTGGTATGCCACTAGGACAAGAGGTGTTTCTCTGTTAAATATGAGTAATAGACTCTATACACTTTTCCCCTCAGATAGTGTTTTTATTTATTGTCTATGTCAACATGTTATGCAGCTTCAATACTTGTATTATTACTGCTGGTAAAATTGTCTTTTGCGAATATAGTGGTTTAGAGGAAATATCTGCCTGGCTTTTTTTTTTTTTGTCTTTTTAGTCTAGAGTCAGAGAATAATGAAGCTGACCTGTTAACAAAGCAAGTCTAGAAATTGTGAGTAAGGGAGGTGACTTAATTTTGATTCTTTCAAGGATTGCTGATATTGCGTGGCTAAAATTATTAAGGCAAAAATACTGATGTTGCTTGGAGGAAGTTCGTGGCCATAGTCGTGTTAAAGCTAGTTACTGAGAATAGTTACAACAGCCACCCTACACAGCAGCACTGAGCACTGGGAATCAGGTTCAGTTGAATTGAAAGCAATGGACATGCATACAGCATTTTGACCTTTGCTCACTACAGCTCTTCTTATTTCTTTTGTCAAATCTGAATGAATCTTTGGGTCCAAACTGAGTGCATCCATTGAGTGATTTTGTTGTTGTTGTACAAGACTGTGCTGGTCTCATTATTACAGGTTGTCAGTGTTGCACAGGAAGCTTTGCATAAGTCATTGGTAAGATAAATTTGAACTTTTGTTGGGGGAATCCCTTCACCAAGACCCTAAACTTTTGTCTTGATGAATACGCATAAAAGTTTGCACCGTACTTGCTGTGTTTTAAAAAGTCAATGCTAAGGTTTTTTTATTGTCAGTTTAAGGAAGTGGAGAAGTTAACAGATTTTAGAACTTTCGAGTTGGTGATTTTTAAGAAACCATAGTTAAATGCATTCTATGAGGTTTCTGATGTTTCATAGACTAACAAAAGGTTGCTTTATAAGTAGCTTTAATGAACAAATCGCTTTATTGGCTTAGACATACTGGTTGCTTTGTCGGTCCAAACAGCTATGGGTTCTTGTTTCAATTCACCATTGTGCTAGAGTAGAGAAGTGATAGCCATTGACCTTCTGTTAAAGCACAATAAAAAGTTTTTTGTGAAGAAGGAGAGCGTGCGGGGAAAAGAGCAATGCAGTACTGTGTCTTGAGTTCAGCAATGTGAAAATCAAGAGATCGTGTACCTCTCCTGCTGCTTTTCTTGCTAGGTGGCTCAGTATAGTGAACCACCTGAAATAAGAAAAGGCAGGACTGGCTTTCTCAAGGCTGTTTTTCATGGAACCTGTGTATAAAGAAAGAAGGTATTTATACTGTAACTGTAAGGAAACGTATTAAGTAGGTGCTCATTTAGTTCTGAATGAAAAGTGTATTAGTCTTCAAAAAAATTTTTTTTACTATTGACTGGCTGACTTGTTTTATTAAGTGATTAACACACATGACTTAACCATAGCCTTTGGTTGAATTAAGTGACCTTATTTTATTTCTTGAATTACTTCCTAAGAATTTAGTTAAATGAGCAAATAGTTTTATTTTCCCCCTCTGGCTAGGTGCTTAAGACACAGAAGAAATTTCTTAGATGCTCTAGACTTTTGCTAATGATAATAATTATTTCTCGAAGTTGATGTCTGTGTAATGGAAGGATTCTAAATCAGGAGGGATGATGTTGCAATCTACTAGACCATTTTTAGAGTTATCAGCTGGCTTAAAAAACTTTATTTTGCTCGTAAAAGATGAGCATCCTCCTGTAAGAGGAATAATAGTGTTGCAGTTTAAGTGGGGGATTCAGATAGATTTGCCGAATATATTTACATGACATAACATGCAAAGTTATAATAATGATTAAAAGGGTTAGGGACTTTCTTTTTAATAAGAGCAATTTATCCTTCTCTACAAGTATTTTTTTTTAAGGATGGGGCAGTATAGAGCACCGTGGATGTTCTGTAGCTGGCTGGTTTCTGGTTTGCAGATTTGCACTTGTCATTTGGTGGGAGCAGCTGCTGGAATATATTTTACACTTTAGTTATATTTTGAGTTTTGTTGTAGATATTGTGTTATATGCTTGGTGGTTATGGTTGCTGGGCCTAGTTAATAGTGGTAACTTTATTTGTGTTACAGTAAAGTGTTTGAATTACTGTTTTTCTCATGGAGCAGTTTTGTACCCTGCTGCGCTCCTAATTCCTCAGGAAAAGCAAGTTTTCCCTGTAACAATTTGTTGGGGAAAACTGTGACAAGCAATGAAGCTGTCCTTGTATAAATTTATCTAGATTCTATTTTTGAGACAGTTGTTCATTATAAACTTGTGTTTGAGATTAGGAATGAGATTGGGTGAGCTTGCATAAGAACACAGTGAGGAGTAGCAGCACACTGAGTATGTGTTCAGACCGTATTGCTGAGCCTGTTCAGAGGGGAGCTTAGTTGCCATTGTGCTCTGGTTAACAGCTATAGCTCAACAGTGCTATTTAAAGAAAGTACCTTTTGACTGGTTTTTAGTTTTTTTTTTTCCTGAAACCTATAGCATCAAAATGTCATTAATGTAAAATTTGCATGGAGGAAACTCAGAGAAGAACAAAGCGCATTTTTTCATTTCCCCTTCCCATGAGGAGATGGGTGGGATATTGGTTTGGCACTGTATGCAGCATCCTCTTCCTGATCTATTCTGGTTGCTGCCTTCTCTACTTTTCCTCTTTCTCTCTGCGGTCATCCAGAATGTTCTAGGAGGTTTGTTTGCTCTCCAGTGCATTCTTAGTACTGTCTCCCTATCTTCTGGCTGTGTTTTTTTCCCTCTACTCCCTTGCTTGTCCAGTTCTGCCCTTCCACCCTTGTTTTACATTTTGTTGTTTCAGTAGTTTTATACCTCTTTAAAATATTTGGTTTTCCTTTGTAAATCTAAAATTTACTTGAGTCAACCCTGATTTTTAAAGGAGCTGCCTCTTCCAGAGGTCGTGTTACCACCCCGTCTGTCAGATACTCAAAGATGTTCCTCAGAAATTCTGTACTTGCTGATGAGTCTGTTCCTTAGTTTCCCAATGTACAAATTTTAAAGGTGACTTATGTCCTCAGAATTGTTTAGAATCAGTCAAGGTATTATCTGAAGTTTTTGACAGTATAATGATTACTATAAAAATACTGTAAAAGTAGTCAACATGGCAGCAGCTGACTAAACACAATTCAACAAACTTGTAAATTCTTTATGTCCAAAGTATCCTTATGGGTGATGGAACTGAAGAGGTTGTGTGGCTTTAAATAATACTTTTTAAGTCTTTATACTACTATATGGAAACTCACCTTTAGCCCACTGTTGAGGAACTGTTTTGAAGTTTTCATTGGAAAGATAGATTAAGTAAAGGTAAAGCAAAAAAACAAATTGCAGAATTTTAGCTAGCTAGAACTGTGCTGCAGTTAGCTTTTTCATTATGCATTTCTTCATCAATGTCAACTTCCTAAATCCATCTCAATATCAACTGGCAGGCAACAAATTGCATGTACTGAAGAAAGAAGACACAACCAACATCTGCTTTTTTGTTTTAAAATGAACAACCATCTGCAACATACAATTAAATGTGTACTGTTTAGCCTTTAGGTACCACTGCATCTGCAATAAGGAGAGTGCATTTGATATTCATCTTTCAAAATATATACCTCAGAACACTACTCCTCTAGAGAAATAGTAAAATTATTGAATATCAAGCATGAACTGACTGCAATACAACATGAAAAATCGCTATAGTGGCTTGGAATCTATACAGAAAATGATTAAACATTACCAGCTATAGTGGGAAATGGTATGTTGAAGAAATTTCTCTCCAACACTTTTCCCTAGCTTTCTAATAATCCCCTAACATCAAACTCATGATCAGAGCCAAACTTTTTTTAGGTGAATTTTCATCACATAGTACCAGGCCTTGCAGAGCAACAAATGGAACGTTTGCCAATGAGTCCTCACCATCCTATGGTAAATGTTTGCTCTCCTTCCCACTAAAATCAACAAAATCTTTGGGTCTTACATGTTCACACACCAGAATGTTATGTACTCAATACAGTTCACCAAATGTTGTTATGGGAGTAAAGGGAGGGAAAGCAAATAACTGCTGAGCACCCAAGTGAACACACATCTAAAATGAGAAAAGACCTAACCAGTCTATTCTTTCAGATAAGCAAGGTATGAAGAGGAATTGGGTAGTTGGAGTTTAATCAACATGGGCCTAAAGGAACCTTCAGAGGACAAATCTGGGTCTTTAAGTGTGGGATTATACTGCCTATTATGGCCTCAGGAGAGGGAATGGCATAAACTTTCCCACTTCTTTAAATCTTCAGTATATCACATATAAATAGTAATTGTCTATTCTGCCTTCCTCTAATGAAAAAGGCCTTTTAACTTTTGCCATCTTCCTAGAAAAGTCTCTCTTCATTCCACAAGATTTCAGCCCCCTCATATTAATTAATGTAACCCAGATGAAATTAGAGCTCATATTTTAAGTGTTTGTATTTGTTTCAGGGGATCACAGTTTGTGATGCTAGTATAATAATACAGTTTTATTTCTTTGTAGAAAAGAAACAGCATTAGCAGTTCATCATTCTGCATTGAAATGGCAGTCCGTAATTTACATAGTTAGTTCATGTGTTCTTTAACGTATGTATAACTATTAATTGTTTAATGGGAGCAGTGGCTTAAAATGAGTTGCTGTTAGTTTTACCAGACATTAGATGCTTTAAGGAAAATGGGGGTTTGTATTAAGTGTTGTGGGAGTGTTTAAGCAGGTGTTAAATTTCTGTCCTGTTGATGATGTTCAAAACACATAATGAAATATAAATATTGTTCTCCTGGAGTGCATGCAATGTCCAAGACAGAGTGACAAACTCCAAATGAGTGTAACTCTGCTTAATGGTACACATCTTATGTTTTTTCACTCTCATGGAAACAGCTTACTGCTATAGTTGCTGCATTAATCCATAATCCAATAGAGGGGATTTATTTGAGGGGTTGAAGGCAGAGAGAGGAAAAAACTGTCTCTACAGTGCCCTATGGGCAGTAGTTATGCTAAAAATAAGATGGGGCTCTTGAATGGCCTTTCTCAGTGTGTGACACATAGACATTAAAGTTTCATGGTACTCTGAGTAAACTATCAAAATGGTTCTGAGAGAAGATGTTAGGACTTACCTCTCTTCTTTTGAATATGAGACTTGCCTTACACATGAGAATCTGTTAGGTAGACCATTCATTCATGCTTTTTTTGAAAATGTTGCTTGATTCCTGTGTCTGAAATGAATAGCACAAAACAGCCAAGAAGATATCCTGATTTTTAATGCTTGACAGTTTCTCATGCTAGAATTATCATTTAATGAACTAGTGGTTTACTCTGATTTCCATTGTACATTTTAGATAAGAATAATGGTACTGAGCTCTTAGGGGTAGATATAAAAGCCTGGAAATCATTTGGTGCTCAGATAGATGCATCTTCCTATGGGTCATAATAGTTGGAAAGAAGTTTTGAAGTTCTGAACAGGATTAAGCATGTGTATATGAACTAGAGAGCTAAATTTTGAGTTTGGTACCTGCCAAAGTGTGATACAATCAAAGCCTTGAGCTGTCTACAAAATGCTCGAGCCTGTGGGCTGCATAGAGAAGCTTGCAGATATTCTCAGAGTGTAATCCACAAAACATTGGCTGCCTGGGACTGGAAAAAAACCCCTGTCACTGGGCTGCAAAAACAGTCATGAGCATCCAGGAGATCTTGAAGCAAGGTGAGAAGAGGCAAAAAATGGCTCTAGCAAGCTTGTCTCAATTGACTCCATGTTCTAGGTAGTTGTCAAGGGCAGGGGGAGTTTGGCACATCCCTGCGGGTCAGATACAGCAGTAACTAGCAGGCAGATTGGTGTTCTGGATTCCAGCTCCTCATTCCTCTCAGCTGGTGGGGAACTAGTTGCTTCTAAAAATAGTACATGTTACAGATGCTCCTGTTACCACTGCATGAAGGAATTGGATCCTTCTGCTTTGTGTGGATTGAATTACAGTCCCTGAACATGAACAGAAGCAGAGCTACAGGAACCCTGTCTTGGTGGACATTGGTGTCTGGAGCACCTGAATCTGCTTCTGGTGCTTGTCAGCTGGTTTATATATTGTTTCTTCAAAGTGTAGGTTTTGTTGCTCTTTGAATACCGTCATGGTCTTTTGAACAGCAGCCAGCAGGAGAGTCTAGCATGTAGTATGCCATTAGACAGGACTGACTTTTTTCCTTCTTTTCAAGTTTGGGAATTGTTATAAAGGACATGCAGATTTTTGGAAGGAAATATTCCTCAGATTAGATTGTTAAAGTAGACTTCTTTTAGCAAAGACAGTCTCCTTTTTTAATAAGATTGGTCAATTTAAAGCCAGTTTCATTTTTACGCTTTTTGTGCTTCACTATTGAAGTGATGCTTACTGGCGGAGAGTACTGTATCCCATTTAAGTTTTAATTCTTTTCTGTTTGTTCATTCTGTCTACTGGTATTTTATAAAGTCAGACAGAATGTTTTGTTAGCAAACAAATGGGAAGTATAAAGCAAACAGCCCTTCCTTCTCTAATAAATGCTTCCATTATTCTTTCTTACTAGCTAGATAGAATTTTATGTCATGGGCCAAACTTGATTTGATAACCAAGCTGAAAATGTTAATTAGGTTGTGAGGAATAAAGTTACTGATAAAATCCTTATTTTGAAAGGTACCATCTTTAGAGTCTTTTGTCGTTTTGTCATTTCTTACTTTGGACTTACTGCCTTTTCTTTTTCTTCTTTTTTTAATTTTTGGTGGATTTTTTTGTGAGATTGGAATTTAATACTATACTGATAATATCATACCTCAAACTATTGGATATTGTTGGCATGGATTATAAAAAATAGATTTGTAACCAGTTAGGATAGGAGGATAAATGGAACGAATGCAATATTTTCCTGTTTAAATACTAGTATTGTGAAAATATTCAGATGTCCATAGAACTGAAAGATCTTGCAGGATGATTTAACAATGGTGCTTGTGAATCTGGATGCAAGCACAGATTTAACTATTAATCTAAATATCTCTATTTACTAGAGAATGGCACAAAATGCGATATGACTGTATACAAATTACTGAGATTCTGAGACATGTTTTCATTTGAGAGCGGCTTCAAAGTTGTCTCAAGAATTGTCTTCCTATCTAGTACCTTGTGGTAATTGACTCTTATAATAATGAAGGCCTTGTGTATGTCTCACAATTTTTGTGTCTTGCATATCCATATGAATCTATAATAAATGTTAGATGCCTGTGATACAAACTCTTATCTGAAACCATGCAAAGGAATTTCTTGATGTTTATCTACTTTAGTGATATTCTCCTTGCTAGAAAGCAAAATTCATTCAGGTGAAATTTATTCTGACTGCTGCTAGAAGGTAAATAAACAGAATCTCTAATTTTCCATACCTGGTGCTAAAATTAAATTGCTCAAAGAATTTGGAAAACTCTAGGGACTATTAGGAGTTCCTTTGACACACTGTTCTTTAATCTTATGCAAACTAAACCGAGCAGAAAATAAAATTGCAAACCTTCCTTTGTATCAGAGGTTGATTGCTTGGTTCTTCAGCTGTTTCTGTAGAAAATTTGGCATCTTACCTCTTCTGACATTGCAGATTCCCATTGCTGTAAATTTAGCAGCCTTTGTGCATATGTCTGCATCTCTGTTGCTCTTTGAGTTTTCTTTGTAAATCATTGTCTGAAAATAGGTATGGAGAGTACTGCCTTAGAACAATAACAGAGAATAAGTTCATCTAACTTTGTTATTTTAGTGGCAGGTAAGCCATTAAAAGACTGATGTACAAGGTCAGTAATAATTATTTCCCCACACAGTAGTTTTTCTTTAGTCTGAGAGAAGATAATATTACACTGAGTAGCCCTACCAGGGAAGGTGGGCCTAGGTCTCTGAAAGCATAATTGGAAAAATGCCTTGCTGATTTTGTTTATTCTCTCCCAATTTCAAAACAGAATTGATGTGGGAGTAGCTTGATTCACTGGGTTGGAACCATTTGGATTAAACATTCTCATTACATGAGAACTATTGCATCCTGAAAAGTTGGTTATTCCAATGTTTATAAAAAATTAAAAGAAAATCAAAAATCCTTTACAGACAAGATATCATTATGGTAGTTTCAGACAGATCCTAGGAGAATGAGCCCTTCATTGGACCAAAAGATCAACATTAAATACTCTGTTAATGGCCTAGTAATGTTTTGTATTTCTTTGTGTGAGGTTGCATACAATTGCTTCTTCCTTCTCCTTCAGTTAACTGATTAGGCAGAGACCTCAGGGATGCTGTTGAAACTTCCTTAAAGAAAATGAAGCAAATACACAAACTAATGTGTAGGCTGTTTTGTTGCTTAGTGTTTTCACCAAAGCTGTCCTAATCACATACACTGGCATTCATAGATCTGCTAAATCATTTCCATCTTTCAAACAGGACAGGTTTAATTCATTGAGTTATCACTTTATGATTGTCTCTGTAGACGGTGATGAAAATGCACAAATAACTCTTAATCTTTCATGGTGACCATAGCTTAAATTTTGGTACCTTTGTAAACTTGACTTGAAATTTTTCTCACTGGAGCTTTGTATGTATGCTATGGCACCCATTTGTTTTCTTTATGTTACTGCTAAATTGCTGAAATAATTTCCTCCTTGTCTGGAAGCTGCCAACTGGAAGTTTTTTTTAGTAGGACTGAACTTATGTAACCATGAAGAATAAGTTCAGGTTGCACTGAAAATATTCTTTAAGTTTTGATTTGAAGGTTTACAGGCTGCACAGAAAGAACTGAGGACCTAACTGGGATTTAGAACTTCTATTGCTCTATTTGAAATCAAGAAAAATCATATCAACATTCCCATTCTATTCTGTGTTACCAACTCTGATTATTAGCATCCACTTTGATCCCAAATTTTAGTCATCCCACAGGAGCTATTCACCA
This sequence comes from Corapipo altera, assembly GCF_003945725.1. NCBI lineage: Eukaryota > Metazoa > Chordata > Aves > Passeriformes > Pipridae > Corapipo > Corapipo altera. Next base: position 19,485,342 of record NW_020884876.1, read on the forward strand.
GTCTCGTTTTCTCCTTCAAAATAAAAAGGAAGAGGCAGCACCACTAACTCAAATATGCAGCTGAGATCTTAAGCCCCTGGCAGTGTGATAAGGATACTCTTTCATTTTGTCACCAAAATGTTGCACTCAAAAATGCATGTGTGGGTCAGAGTTCTTAGCTAGCTCTTTGGCTTCCTTGACTCCTGATAAAAAATTTTACTATAAAAAAACCTGCCTCCATCAACTGTGATATTAGTAGTAGAGGAATACCCTAGAGGGGCTCCACTTCATCTGTCTTCTAGTTTATCATCCATCTACCTTAAAGCTTTGCAGTAGTTTCCTGTAGTATATATTGCTTTTGGATATGGATAATAAAGCACACTTTAAAAATTGCATAAGTATGTTCTCTAGTCTTTTCTTCCTTATGTTGTATGCCCATAGTGAAGTAAGTTGATAAGAAGCAAAGTGCTGAGCTTGTGAAGGAAGAAGCCCGTCTTTACCTTTTGTAGATATTTAGGAAACCTGTGTCTGAAGGTATTAGCTCAGCTTTTGTCTCTTCATCTTTGAATAGCGGTACTGATGTTTACAGTGAATTGTAATTGAAGTACTGCAAAATGAGTTTATTTTATCTCCACTAGAGAGCACTACCAGCTGCACTGCTAAGGCCTCTCATGTATTTACCAAAATGCTGATTGTGATGTGACAGTCAATCCTGAGTAAAATGTCATTACAAATTTTATTAACCTCCTGTTATCCTGTCACATATGCTAATTAAGAGAAATTAGAGACAGAAGGGACTTTATACTTCTTCCTCAAGACAAAAGACCTATTGTATTTAAACCAGTGTCTGTGAGAATCATAGAATCACTAAGGTTGGAAAAGACCTCCAAGATCGAGTCCAACCATTAACCCAGCACTGCCCTGTTCAGCACTAAACCATGTCCACAAGTGCCTTTTGAACACTTCCACTGATGGTGATTCCACTGCTTCCCTGGGGAGCCTATTCCAATGCCTGACCACTGTATCAGTGAAGAAATTTTTCCTAGTATCCAATCTAAACCTTCCTTGACACAACTCATTTCCTCTTGGCCTACTGCTTGTTACCTGGGAGAAGAGACCCATGCGCACTTCACTACAACCTCCTTTCAGGTAGGAGCAAAGAGCGATAAGGTCCTCCCTGAGCCTCCTTTTCTCCAGGCTAAACAATGCCAGCTCTCTCAACTGCTCGTTGTAAGACTTGTGCTCCAGACCCTTCACCAGCTCCATTGCCATTCTCTGGACACTCTCCAGCACCTCAATGTCTTTCTTGTAATGAGGGGCCCAGAAATGGACACAGGATTCGAGGTGCGGCCTCACCAGTGCCAAGTACAGAGGGACAATCCCTGCTCCAGGATGCCATTGGTCGTCTTGGCCAGCTGGGCACACTGCTGGCTCATGTTCAGTTGCTGGCAACCAGCACTCCACAGGTCCTTTTCCACTGGGCAGCTTTAACAGCCACTCTTACCCCAGCCTGCAGTGCTGCTTGTGAGTGTTGTGACCCAAAGGACTGTTATGATCTGTCTTTAAGTCTTCTGTGAAGGAAAGTCGATGTTTTTTGTAGCCAGTTTCTTCTGCAACTTTGTGATTTATAGACTCACTCTACCTCTTTGCCCCCTTCCTCTCGGTGTCACCTTTCCTTCAACTCAGTTCTGTTTTTTTCCTGTATATTTACTGTAGACAGGATAAATACTAATTAGTTTCTTTCCTTCATATGCACATGCTTGTTGCTTTTAAAAGAGTGCTGTTTTCCTTTCCTTACTCTTGTCATCTAAGTCAGTGGTTAACAAACCAGTATGGCAGTGTAGCATTGTCAGTGGTGATGGACGTGGGCATCCAGTGGTGAGACAGCTGCTTCTAAAGTCACTACCAGTGGCATGGCTCTGCTGGGTAATATAATACTCTGAGGTGGCTCGTGTGTCAGCTGTGGTGTATTGCCCCTGCTCAGGAGTTTGTACTTTATAACTTGTATCTTGCCAAGGAGGGACCATGATGTCAGGAGAGCCATGCATGGGTGAGGCCTGTCCTTATCCATCCTGTGGGAATTGGGAGCACTTCTGCTCCCAAGGCTGAGGACATAGCAACAGCAGCAGGAAGGTGTGTCCTGAAGGTGTGCTATGGAAGGAGTCATGCTGAACATTGGTAGTTTTCCTATGCCATGCTAGACTCGGTCACAAAAAAAAAAAAGGCAGGAGAAGCACTGCTTTGAACTGAACTACTCCAGTTTGTTTCTTCAGTCTTTTGTTGTAAGTTGCCATTCCAGGCTTTTGATCGTTGTTGTTCCCGCTATTATTCATAGATAACATGGTGAAGACTGAAGTGCTTCCTTTGTTTGATTTATGAAGGTGTGATCAAAGGGAGAAACATAAATAGGAATTTTTTTTGTTATTGTATTTGCAATACTTCGTCTTGTGTTGAAAGTGGCATTAGGGAGAAACTGCTTTTCACACTTGTGGATTCAGGGAAGCTGGTATCGTTTTTGTACTTGGGTTACTTGTTTCTCTGCACTTGTTCAGGTGGTATAGCTTCAGACAGAACTGTGGACTGACCTGGGGAAGAACACAAATGACAGACTATCTCAATGTCCAAAAGTCTGACTTCTGATGTGTAGAATGCAGAATTAGTTCTCTGTGCTTGTTCCATCACTGATTGGTGTGCTTCTACAGGCAGCTTCTGGCTTGCTGGCAGAACCTGGTGTGCAGGAATGGTAACTCCTGGCAGGTTCTCAGTCCTGAGTGGAGGGCAAGGGTTTCAGATTGTGTATGGCTACAGCTCCTCCCAGTGGCAGGTCTTTCTCTGCTTCTGCTTGCTAGTATGGCTATGCCTGACCAAGCAACGTCCTGAGAAACACCACCTCACTGCATTTTTACAGAGGTGGGAAGGGGTCATTTTATGCCTAACTGGCAGGATCAGCAATAAGGAATGGTCTGAGTATTTATAGCAGCCCACTGCAGCCCACACAAACATAGGTGTGCTCCCTCATTCAACATCATTTCATACTGTCTCAATACAGGTTTTAGAAACAGTGCGTCTCCATAAAGAAGAAAACTGCTGCTGTTGTTATACACATGCAGTCAACTTCATTTTTCCTGCAGAAAAGCTGAGATTCATATTCTATCCACATAGTTAAACTCTCATCCTAGCTCTCGTTATCTGACATCGTGATTGTTGCAGTATCCTTTTATCAGACCTTTACAAATGCAGCTTTGCTGTTGCTGTATCATCTCAGATTATTGCTGCATGCTGAATTTTGTTCTTGTACTACAAACTGTTTCAAAAGTGTTTGGGCAATGCTTCCAGGAGACAGTGAAGGAGATACCATGACTGTTGGAATCAACTGTTTGGCTCTACGCCAGTGCATTTTGAAATCTTTTGTGTGCTGTTTGTGTGTATAAAAAACCTCTGTGTATGCACACACACACAGTGTGAATATATAACACTTCGAATTGTTAAAAATTGCACAGGATTTTTGAAGATCAGTTACTCACTAGGCTCTTTTGCATTTCTAATTTTATAAGCAGTTGCATTTATTGAATTCTGTTTCAGTTCTGCTTACAGTATTCCTTTTCTCTTACATCCTTAATTGGTAAGCATTTATATTTGTCAGCAGACATGCACTGCAAAGTGCAAACCCTTCACGAGGTCCTTGGAGGTTTTCAAGACTTGACTGGACAAAACCCTGAGCAACTTGGTCTGAATTCAGTATTGAACCATCATTTAAATAGAGCGTTGAATTAGAGAATTCCTTAAGTCTAAACTAGTCTAATCCTTTTGGTTTTTATGGGCACATTGAAAATCTGCCTCTCTAGGCAGTAGGAGGGACCAAAGCTGCAGTACTGGAGGACTAACCCAATGAAGAGTCAAGGAGCATCTTCTACTGACTCCTGTCAGTGTAATGGAGCAACAAACAAATATATCAGAAATACCCTGTGTTTCCTTTTTTCTCTCCTTTGAGGGGATATGCTTCAGTTCACATGCACAGCAACTGCAGGAAAAGCCTCCTGGCCCTGAGTATGTACATACTGGCCTCACCTCTTTATGGTTGCCCATCTTCACTTCCATTACATCAAACAAATACTGTTTATACGTTTTTTTTAAATGAAGGGAAAAGAGGCTTTTCCCTTTTTTGGCAGTCAGCTGTAAATCATTAAAATATTGAGGACAGTTGATTTGATAGGATTTTAAAAAAAATCTATTAGTCTTCTGTTGTAAAAGCAAGTGATGACATTTTGAATGAGGAAATTTGAAATTTCTGTTAATTGGATGTCATTGACTATTGACATTAAAAAGGCTCAATTTTGATTATTCAAGGAGATTGAACAGAAGAATGCTGAAGAAAAAGAGTAGACTGTCTAAAAAAAAATTAATTAAGGATTTCCACAACTTTCCTTATTTTTACAGGCAAAAATCAAACATCAGTCTGTATGCTGTTATATGTATGTTAATGTATAGCTTTATAATGTACAGTTGACTCACCCCCTCCCCCCAGTCCTCCTTTTGGTTTCATGGAGTCATAAGGCGATTTTTTTTTTTTCGTAGTGTCATAAGAAGATTTAGATTAGAAGGGACGTTGGAGGTCATCTAGTCCAGACCCCCACTCAATGCAGGACCAGCTTAAATGAAGTTGCTCAGTATTACTATTCAGGATAAATTTTTAATATCTCCCAGGACAAATATTCCACAGTTTCTTTAGACAGCCCTCTTCAATATTTGACTGCCTGTGATGTGAAATTTTTTCAGAAGAGTCAGAATTTCTGTTATTGCAACCTGTGTCTGTAGCCTTCGTCCTGTCACTCCATGCCTCCGAGAAGAGTCTACCAGAGAGACTCTCTGCAGAATTGATTGTCAGTTACAGAGAATAAAAACATTTTTGTTACTTTTTTTTGACAGTAAAAGGCCCATAACATATGAAAGTACCTGAAATTATATCTAGTCTATTCCTTTTAAGACATGAAAACTAATACATTGGACCTTCTGTAGCAAGCATATAAATTTGAGCACTGGTACAGCATGAGCTGCTCTGTCTGGTATGAGTTAGTGTAGGGAGATGTTTGTCTTCACAGGAGTTGGAGCTTTCAAAGGTAAACTTATTTGGAATTTTTGATACATGGAGAGAAGTTTGTCTTCAGTGAAGCCAGGGTGAGGTAGGGTATAATTACAGGGAAGTACTCTTTGTTCTTGTTCTGTCTACTGTTAAAACTATCTTTCATAATTTTGGAATCTATGGAGATTCTTATTTGGTCTGTACTACCTAATATGAAGTAGGCTGAACTGCAAAACCTTTGAATTTTGGTCCCACAGGAGATTGAAGCTGTGGAAGGGAGCATCTCCCAGTCCCACAGGAGATTGAAGCTGTGGAAGGGAGCATCTCCCATCCTTTCCTTCAACTGCCAGTGAAAAGTTACTAGACTGACAAAGCTCTTGCTGCCTTCCTGGAAGATACTGGAATCATTACCCCTTGGAAGCTAATGAATGAGATTTTTAAAGGGATCTACTCTTGGTGGGTTTGGCCAAGGGTCACACTCACTTTAGGAATACCATCCCCTTTTTGCAGGCCCTGTGCTTTCATCTGTCCATGAAGTCAGATCCTTGTTTGGACCTTTTGTGTGCTTGTGTTATTTGGTATGTGAATTATGTTCATTGTTAACTTTGTCAGCAGTAATACTTTGTAGTAAAATGAAGGTAACCTAAAACAATGCACTAATGATTTCCAGAGGAGATTTCATATAAATCAATTTTTGATGACTTGATATGTTTAATTAAAAAGGTGTGAAGCTGAAGTTGCCCAGCAAGTTGCCAGTTGTCTCTGGTTTAACTTGACAAATAGCTTTCTTCTATGAATTTAACACCCCAACTTTTTGTTTACCCAGTATTCTCAGTGAAAAAGTAATGGGTTTTTTTTGAAATAGAATATCCTGGGACAGTCAGCTCTTTTGTTGATGATTACTTTAAATAGTTGTATAACTCTTGATTAATCAATGTTGTCATTGTTTTTTTGTTTTGTTTCTTTTTCGCAGTCTTTGGAGCTTCATTTTTAAAATATTTTTGTCTTTTTCTGGAATGTTTTCTATTGTTCAAATCTTGAGCTAGATACATTTTGAATAATTAAATTTAACTGTACTTTCACTAGACTATTATCCACAGAAAGATCTTGAGTGTTTTCTAGCAAATTCATTAGATATCAATTGCAAATTGAATTTAGAATTCTGTTCTTTAACTTAACACTTCAAAAAACACAAATTAGTCACTTCATGTACTTTTTTCCTTTTTTCTTTGGGAACCCACAAGTACATTTCCAGGGAAGTTCTTCATGCATATTACTCTACTTTATTCCAGAGCTGAACATCATGCAAAATACTCTTCAGCTGTCAGAGTCTCTTTTTATAAGAGAACACTGCAGCTAATGATTTAATATGATAGCCAGCCCTTTGTTTTTAATGTCTGTGAAGAGAGTGGGGCTGTTTCTTGTCTTTTTCCTTGCATGGCCTTTAGGAGGATGACTTACCTCCAGTGAGTTAAAGCTGAAGAGCATCTATCATTGCCCCGACACAAAACAACTCCACTGTTTTGACGATGGCCACTGCTGTCTGCTTGCAGGGATGGCAAAAGGAGAGCTTTTGCAGGATAGTTCATGGATTAAACTCGTCCTGAGACTGCTTGCTGGGATGCTCTTCATTGAGAAAGCTAATGATATAATAGAACATTTCTGTCTGTGTTGTGGACTGAACTGCTTATGAAGGAATTCCTGAACTGCAATTTAGAGTCAGGCATTTCTAAGGTTGTAACCTAAAGAAAATTCAGGGAGAAAAAACTCTGAGGCAAATTAGTTTTGGAGGTGAGATAAGGAAAGGATTTTAATTTGTGCCTAGGCATAAAGATTACAAGACACACGCACTCCCTGTGTACGGATGGTACAATTTATAACACTGCTTGTCCAGTCCTAGGTTTTGTCCACCCACTGGCTTTTGCCCTGATCCACCCTCGGTCCGCCCCTTGGGAATTTAGGCGAGGGGCTTTTTGAGACCCTCTTTTCATTAATCATCATCTTCTTCAGAGTACAGGGGGTATATATTCACCCAGTTCTTGACTGTACTTTTGCAGTTTAGGCCAAGGTACAAGTGTTCTCTAAACAAAATAGGCCTAATCTTCAAGAGAGACTAAACATTTCTACTGGAATTCAGGGGTAGAATTGATATGGGGAGCATGGAATGGGGCGATAGGGTTGGGGAAGGTGTGTAGTTACTATGCTAAGGGTAAAGGAATAAGGGCTGCTGCTTCTAAATCTACTTCTACTATATAACTACTTATAAAGCTTATAAAAATTAGGAAAATCAAAAAACCAGATGGACCTTAAGGCATCCAGGTAAACAAGCACCAATTTAGTTTGGGTCAGAAAGCCACTTTTATAATTCAGTTTCAGTTGCACAAAATATATGAATATTTAATAACGTACAGTTGTCTCTAACTGAAGTTGTGAAGTATATGCTGATTTGCCTGCTACTGGAGGATGATAAAATATTTAGCTGAATATAAACTTCAATGGAAAATGATTCTTTGGGGAAAAATTCAAGGGAAATGCTTCCTTAAATTTCAGTGAACTTTTGAACTTTATGAAATGCCAGAGTAAAAATAAAATTTTGCAATTAAAAACTGAGAGGGGGAGGGTTTGACATAGTTATGGGCGTTGTTTGCGCCTAGAGGTGAATATACAATGCTTTCTGCTTCTCAGTGCCACAATGTTTTGGCTATTAGGTTCAATATGTGACCGATTTACGTTGTATAAAAAATTTGAGTAGAAATATTACTGGCTAAGAATAGAAACTGTTTACTAAGGAACTTAACTAAGGAGCTGAGAAACTTCAGCTTATCTGACATGCTTCAAAGTTACTGCTACGTAGCTGGGGAGACTAATATTCAACATCTGTCATCGTAGAGTCATGGAATGGTTTGGGTTGGAAGGGACCTTAAAATCATCTACTTCCAACCCGTCCACCATGGTCAGGGAACCTTCTACTAAACCAGGTTGCTCAAAGCCCCATCCAGCCTGGCCTTGAATCCTTCCAAGGATAGGGCATCCACAGCTTCTATGGGCAACCTGTTCCCTTGTTTCACTACCCTCACAGTGAAGAATTTATTCCCAATATCTAATCTAAACCTACCCTCCTTTTGAGTCTAAAACCATTCTCCTTGTCTTATCTCTCTACATGCCTTTTTACAAAGTCCCTCTCCAGCTTTCTTGTAGGCCCTCTTTACCTACTAGAAGGCTGATATAAGGTCTCTCTGGAGCCCTCACTTCTCCAGGCTGAACAACCCCAACTCTCTTAGCCTGTCTTTGTAGGAGAGGTGCTTCAGCCCTTTGATCATCTTTGTGAAATTCCTCTAGTCCTGTTCTAACAGGTCCACATTTCTCCTATGTTGGGGACCTCACAAGTAAACTCAATACTCTGGGTAGGGGGTCTCATAAGAGTGGAGTAGAGAGGAAGAATCACCTTCCCCAGCCTGCTGGCCATGCTGCTTTTGATGCAACCCAGGACACAGTTGGTTTTCTGGGCTGCAGGCATACATTGTTGGGTCATGTTGAGCTTCTCCTCAATCAACACCCCCAAGTCTTTCACCTCAGGGCTGCTCTCAATCCATTTTCTTCCCAACCTGTATTGGCGCTTGGGATTGCCCCAACCCAAGCACCTCGCAGAACCTTGCACTTGGCCTTGTTGAACTTTATGAGGTTCACACAACCCCCCTCCTAGCCTGTCTAGATCCCTCTAGATCACCAGCCTGTTGACCACACCAAACAGCTTGGTATTGTCAGCAAACTTGCTGAGAGAGCACTCAATCCCACTGTCCGTGTCAGTGACAAAGATATTAAACAGCGCCTGCCCCAGTGCTGACGCCTGAAGAACACCACTCATTACTGGCCCCCACTTGGACGTTGAGCCATTGACCACAACTTTGAGTGTGACCATCCAGCCAATTCCTTACCCACCGAGTGGTCCATCTGTCAAATCACTTTCTCTCCAGTTTAGAGATAAGGATGTTGTGCTTTGCACAAGTCTAGATAGATTACATCAGTCGCTTTTCCCTCATCCATCACCACCGTAACCCTATCGTAGAAAGCCACCAAATTTGTCAGATACAATTTGTACTTAGTGAAGGCATGTTGGCTGTCAGCAATGGTCTCCTTATTTTCCATGTGCCTTAGCATGGTTTCCAGTAGGATCTGCTCCATGGTCTTCCTGGTCATGAAGGTCAGAGTGACTGGCCTGGAGTTCTCTGGGTCTTTCTTGTTTCCCTGTTTTAAAAATGGGGTTATGCTTCCCCATTTCCAGTCAGTGGGAACTTCACCAACCTGCCAGAACTTCTCAAATATGATGAATAGTGACTCAGCCATTTCATCTGCTGGTTCCTTTTGGACCCACAGATCTATCTCATCCAATCCCATGGACTTGTGCACATTCAGATTCCTTAGATGGTCTTGAACTTGATCTTCTCCTACAGCAAGTAGTTCCTCATTCTCCCAGTCCCTGCCTTTGCTTTCTGGGACTCGGATGGTGGTATGAAAAACTTGCTGGTGAAGAGTCAGGCAAAAAAGTTGTTGAGTACCTCAGCCCTCTCCATGTCCCAGGCAACCAGGTCTCTCATTTCCTTCCAGGAAGGGCCCTTATTTTCCCTAGTCTTCCTTTTATCACTAGCATACCTACAGAGGCTTTTCTTGTTGCCATGGATATCTCTGACCAGATTTAATTCTCTTATGGCTTTAGAGTTCCTAACCTGATCCCTGGCTGCTCAGACAATTTCTCTGTATTCCTCCCAGGCTACCTGTCCTTGCTGTCACCCTCTGTAGCTTTCCATTTTGTGTTTGAATTTGTCCAGGACATCCTTGTCATCCATGCAGGCTTCCAGTTTTTGCCTGAGTTTGGAGGAGTCAATTCTTGAATATTAACCAGCTTTCCTGGGCCCCTCTTCCCTCCAAGCTTTATGCCACAGTATTCTAGCAGCTCCCTGATGAGGCCAAAGTCTGCACTCCTAAAGTCCAGGATAGCGAAGTTGCTGTGCGCCCTCCTTGCTGCCCTAAGGATCTCAAACTCCACCATTTTGTGGTCACTGCAGCCCAGACTGCCCTTGAGCTTCACATTCCCCACCAGCCCCTCCTTGTTGGTGAGAACAAGGTCCACCACAGCACCTCTCCTCACTAGCTCCTCTGTCACTTGGAGAAGGGAGTTGGCATCCACGAATTCCAGGAACCTCCTGGATTGCTTGTGCCCTGCTGTGTTTTCCCTCCAGCAGAGACTGGGTTGGTTGAATTCCCCCATGAGGACCAGGGCTTGTGAACATTTCCTACCTCTCTATAGACGAACTCATCGACTCAGTGTTCCTGATAAGGCAGGCAGTACTAGCCTCCCCACTGTGTCACATAAGCTGTAGGTCAGCTCCTCATTCATCGCCAGGCAGAGCTTCATGTACTCCAGTTGGTCACTGATGTAGAGGACAACACCCCCCACCTCATCTCTCCTGTCTGTCCTTCCTAAAGAGCCTGTATCCTTCCATTCCAGCACTCAGTCATAGAGGCCATCCCACCACGTCTCCATGGTGCCAATAAGATCACAGATAACTCTTTGTTTATTCCCTATTCCCCATGCTGCCTACATTTGCACAGAGGCATTTCAATTGGGCCCACAATGAAGCTGACTTACTGGTTGAAGTGGCTGGAATTCCCTCCAGGTACTCTCCTATGGGCCTCCGATCCCTCTCTGGGCCTCTGTTGCTGTCACTGGTATCAAACTGGTATGAGTAGGATGAATTGAAGTTCCCCCCCATGCAGCTTTAGTTTATAGCCCTCCTCATCAGCTTGGCAAGGCTATGATCAAAAATACATTTCCCCTTCTGTGACAGATGGACCCCATCAGCCACCAGTAGACCAAGTAAGTCCCATGGTCCAAGTTGCTGAATCCTTGGTGATGGCACCAGTCCTGGAACCATTTGTTGACTTTCCAGATTCAACTGGCTCTTTCAAACCCATTTGACTGTGAGGAAAAAAACCTACCTGTGCTCCAGAGTTCCTTACTGTCACTTGCAGGGCTCTGTAATCCTTGGTTCCTCACACACTCCTGGCTGTATCACTGGTGTCCATGTGACACAATACCAGCAGATAATAATACTTGTGTGTTTTAATGAAATCATTCCTAGCTAGTGAAATCTAGAAGTATGTTATGTAAAACTGAAACAAGGAGATATATTAAATAGAAGGCTCCAAGACACATCCGTTAAAAAGTTCCAAGAAACAATGTGAGAGAACTGTTCCTGGTGTCTTGTTCATTTAAATTTTAGACACTGAGGAATCCAGTATTTTTGCCAGATTGTATCTGGTTTTTTTTCATGCCAGTTTGAAAACTTGATGCCCGGGAGTTTTGGAATTACTGAAATTTTTCCGTTGTGGAATACATGAGACACGGGATATACTAGCCATCCTGAGGAGTGAATGCAGCAAATCACAACAGCATTGAAGCTGTGAGGGGGTAGAAAAGCGAGAGTAAAACCAGGCTTGTTGTGCAGCGAGGAGTAGGAGAGGAAAGAAGAGTAATATCCCTTATTATACCAGCTAACCTAAAAAAGGGAGGGAGTGAAATTTTCTAGTATATAAATTCTTATGTGAGAATGGCAAACATTAGTTACACTGATTAATTAACTAAAGCATTTAATTTAATTGAAGTGGATTTAGTTATGTTATGGCAGATAAAAAATAGCATGAGCAAACCATGACTTCACCTTGACTGTGTCCTTAAGCACTCTATTTACAGTGCTAGAACAAATGAAATAAAATGAGGTTTGTTTTGAATGGTGACTACACAAAATGAAAGATGATTGGCTATTTTTATGTCCTAAAAGATCTTGGTGTCCTTGTCTGCCTCTTGCCCACTGCCAACTAAGCAAATGAGGAGAAAAAACAACCCCCAAACGATGAAAAATAAACCAAACAACAAAACAAATCAGCTGGTCTATCAAGATCCAGTGCTAACCAGTAGGTTTTATGTTCTTTAGTATCACCCTTAGGAAACTGAGCTGGCAATGGGTTGCCTGGGATGCATCGTACAGAGTATAGCACATCACCTATGTGATGAGATGTTACAATGATCCCACTAGGTAAAGAACTTTTGTGAAAAACATTGTGTTGCAGGTAAACACCTTAGAATTACGTTGGTAAAAGCTCCACTTATCCTATTCTGTAGTTAATAAATGATGGCAATAGTATATATAAATTGTAACATTATTTTCTATCTTCAGGGATTTTTTTTATTAGTGCCTGTAGATGTCCTGTTAATTAACTCAGATATAATTGTCAGGGCTTTGCAGAACATGTTAACTTTTCTCTAAGTCTTAGGTCAAGGAAAATTTTTGTCTGAAGTCTGCTTAAACCTGGGTGTGAAGTCTGGAGCAAAGATTGTCATGATCTTAACAGGAATGATAAACTGCATGTTCTTTAGGATTGCAGTTTTTCTCATTAGCCATGTTTCATCAGAACATGAAATGATTGTAATTTAGGATTCCTGTGTATAATTGTACACTAATCAGTTCTTCTTGGTGTTGCTTTAGGGAGAAAGTACTTCCTGAAATCTGAAAACCAGTAAGTCATATATTCTAAAGATGACTTGCAAATTGGATATTCTGGGACCAAAGATTTTCAGAACTGTAGAGAAATTGAATACTTTGCCTAATGATAAAAGTAAAAGCTGCTAAGAGGCATGATGAATCTTGCAAGATCCTTGTATTCATATTTCTGCTTCCAGTTAATAATTTTAAGTTATTAAACCTTACATGACTTTGTAGCTTGCTTATTCTGCACTCGCTGTTTACTGCTAAGTGGTTTCAGGGATGCCTGTATGTAAAACCTGGCTCCCAATATGTGCGCAGGTAACCGCACTGTGACCTCACTACTTAATTGGTCTTTCACATCTTGATATTAATTAAAGCTTGTTAACATACAAGAAAATAATGAGCCTTAAAACAGAAGACCTGGTAGTCATTTAGAAGTAAAATCTTGTTTTTGTAATACATAATGAAAGTCTATTTTGGATGTTAACTTGATGACTAATTATTCTGTATCGCTGTGGTGCTTGTTCTCAGTCAGTTCTTTTCTTCCCCTATAAAGTCCACTTGCTGCTCAAATGCAAAGGTAACTATGGATCACTAAAGGGCTTTAAGCAGCTCATTAGAGCACATCCAGTTCAAACTTCCTCTGAGCAGGGTTCAGAATGTTTATCCCTGCGACTTCACTCTTGGTTTTGAACACTTCTTCTCTCTGGCAAGCTAGCTCCTATACTTTGGTTACAGGAAAAGGAGCAAAAGCTTCTTTTTTCTCCTGTTAACTGTTTTTTTTTTCTTGTCCTATGTTCAAGAATTGTATCCCTTCTTTCCTGTCTGCTCAATATTATAATATGTAAATAACTTAGTCTTTAACTTTTTTACCTTACCAAAGCCCGTGCATAGTAAACGTACGTCCACCTTTATTGGCAAGGAAGTGAGGAACAAGCAACAAATTATCAGTGCACTGTATAACATCCATGAATTTGATTGTGCTTGAATTCCTGTGATAAACCTGCTGGCCAGCCTCCTCTGGCCTCCTTCATCTCTGCTTTTCTCCTCTACCCTCCACCTCACCATCCACCTCTGTATTATGTGATGAAGTCATGTGTAGCATAGCACAGTGATCTAGATTGGCCATCTTATGAAGTGTGGCCTTCTTTTTTTTTTCCCGTGGTTTTCATCCAAATAAATTTTCCTGTTTTTCCTTGTCCAACCAGATGAACAATTATACCTCTGTACTCCCCTTTGTATGGGTGGGAGAGGAGTTTGAAACAAGGGATCAAAGGCTGCATAACTTGGCATAAGCAACACTGTTGCTAAGATTGAAACTAGTGTTAGGCTGTAGTTTTTGAGCACTTTAAAGTAGGCAGTGCTACCGAAATAAATTCTGCTGATCAGCTTCTGACTTTTGACTTCTAGAAATTTTGGAGCATCTGTGCAGTGAACTAGATTTCAGAACTATTGCAGGATAAAACTAATTATCTCAAGAACATCTACAATGCTTGTGCGATCTGCACAGATTCTTGTGCCAGCTCAAGGCCAGGGGTGACATGGGGTTGGAAACACCTGAGAGAGGAGTGAAGTACATTTTTGAAGCTACTGTAAGCAGTTCTGCTGCCAGTGCTTATCAGCCTGCAGCAGCCTCAGATGAACTTCCCTGCCATAAGCACTGATACTGGGCTGCTCTAACTCAGCAAAATTCAAGATGTGACTGTAGTGGGAATTAAGACCCCTGTGGTGATGTGTGTTTAGCTAGTGTCTTTAATGATGAGTTTTGCATTCTGGCACACACTTAAGGCTTGTACTGAAACATCTATATCGCTGTTGTTATTTGTGTTGTCTAGGTTAAGCTCATACATGATACCTCAGTTTTTCCGTAGGAAATAGATCATATGGCATACACAGGTAGGGAGAAACTAACTGTCTTTTGTTTTCTGTCTTGTGGATAAATTGATAAATACATTTGACAGTTTAGAAAAGATTTAACTGTTTCTTCAGATCTTTGTTTGTATCAGTCTCTGATTTTGGAATGGATGAAATAGTAGAAGGCATATTAAGATATTCAGTATGTCATGTCATGTCATGGCTGGGCTTCGCAAACGAAGATTTGGGAAGGGCTCTACCCACGTTTGTTACAAGCACGCTGGTGACTAAAAAGGCCAATATGAGATAGGCACGACCGGTTGCAAAAGGCATGAAAATAGTAGAAGGCATATTAAGGTATTCAGTATATAGCAGTCTTAAATATGGAATGTCCATGTAGGTTGTTCCTTATTACTCAACCCTGGTTCAAGAATGGACATACTGATTTCTGTGAAAAAATTCTGCACTGCATCTAAATGTATGTAGAGTTTTTGTTAGGAGGAGGTTGATTAAAGAATTTAATTTCTGTTTATCTTGAAATAGATTGTATTTTTATTTGTTTCACTTTTAGAGTTGAAGTTCATTTAATCTTTGTTAAGAGCTGTGAAGTATCCTCTAGGGAGTACAGTTTGCAAAATGCTCACTTTCTCTGGCTTATAGCTTTGGATTACCTTAACTTTTTTTTTTAGCTGGAGGACAGTTTCCCTTCTAGGATTACCAGACTGATGATCTCATATGAAAAAAGTGAACAGGCAAGGTGCTTTTCTTTTTCCTCTCGCATCAACATCTGTTAATACAGATTTCTGCTATTACATGTAGCCATCTTTTCTATTGAGAAGTTCCAGCTTTGCACCTGAAAGCTAGCAGAGGCGTAGAACATAATTGTGTGTTGTGATAAACTTGTATCTAAAGTAAAAATAGCATTTTAAACTTTCATAACCTACTGGTGTTATAGGCTAGCATTTTCTCATGTGATTCACTCGTACAGATTGTATTAACTGTAGCTGTGAATCAGGCTGTGCAGAAAGATCTGGACCATGACTTCCAAAGGGGTAATGAAAATGCACTTTATAGTGAATAACAACTTTAGACAGAGTATTGCAAAAGGTATAGTAAATATTTTGCCTTAGTGTACTCCTGTAGGTGGAGAGGGTGAGGCTTAAGTTGAGAAATGGGGGGAGGGGGGAGAGGGGAATTGTTATTTGATAATGGTTAAGTTAATGTTTTAAGCTTTTATTTAAAGTAGCTAGTCAGCTCAGAGATTTCTGTTTTAAACATAATAAAGGCTAATCCACTTGTTTCACGCAACCTGAAGAGCACAGAGGATTAGAATATCTTCATTGTTGTTGTGGCTCTTGGTTTAACATGAGATATAGTGGGAACATTGATCTTTATAAGGCTCTTGTGCTTCTCTCTTGAACTTTGAAATTGTCTTGTAAGGTTTCTTATTTGAAATGTTCCCAATGGTTAACCGAAAAGTAAAGGTCTGGTTTCCTCCATGTTCAGACATGGCTAAATCTCATCGTTCTTGCTTTTAGTTTGGCTTGTTATCCTTTGTTTGTTTTGGCATTTTCAAAAAATGTTGCTGAAAAACTGAATTTCATAAAGCTAACCTCTATCTGGAGCTCTATGAAGACCTAGATTATGAATGAGAGTAAGTTACATTTTTAAAAGAATCTAGTAATTCAGAATATTGCTTGAAACTACAGTGAACAAAAAGAGTTAAAGGTCTTGTGTTGTGATGTGATTTGACATGATAATTTCTGTATCAAAGGGTGTACTGTTTTACCACAGAACATTTCTTTTGTTTTGTCTGTTCTTCCCAGAAATCCACCTTGCTGGATGATGTGGAATTTTTTTACAGTAGCAGTGAAGGAGTGTGGTCACACCTTCCTTGTCACTTAGCAGGACCCACCTGTGAATAGGCAGTGGAGTCAGTCTGCTGATATTCTGTAAGCATCAGGCTTTCATGACAACTACATGTAAGATCATGTCCCTGTTACTTCTCATCCTCCCCCTTTGCCCCAGGGAAGCAAAGGGACCAGGATCAGATGTGAAGTCTGGGCAAATTTACTTTTGGCAATCTTATGTAAAGGGTTTGAAAACAACCATTTAAAATTCGTGTTTCAGCCTCGCCAGGTCAGCAGCATTCTGTTCCAAGGGTATAGCAGGAATTGCATGGTTATTACTCTGTGCTGCTTGTGGAAAAATTACCATCCTGTCTCTGGTGAGAGTGTGTCTGTTCTCAGAAGCTGGTTGTCCTCATCCTTGTCTTAATGAGTAGTAATGTAAATGGGTGGCTCTGAAATTTTGCAGTCAGATGGCAAGCTACTTGCTTCCTCTGTGATATTTATTACAGGCTAAGGTGTTATAGCAGCATCCCTCTTTCCATCAGATGTCAGTTTTCTTTTGCACTGCTTTGGAATTTTTTTTTTCATTGCCCTTATTTGAAAAGAGATAGCACTTATAATTAAGTCACCTTAAAAAAGAAGTGCCAAGCATAAATTGATACTGTTTCCTTCTTCAATAAGTAGCTAGCCTGAAACAAGAGCTCTAAAAGAAAGCAGCATTCAGTGCTTGCACTGAGGGTTACCTCTGAGAAAAATATTAACTATTTCAACACTGAGTTGTAAGTTGACAGTCAGTTTAGTGCTTATCCCAAGCTCTAAAGGAGGAAAATCACCAGCTGCTAGAAACAGACACATGTGTATATGTTTAACAACTTTCATTACTTATGAGGTAATATTTTCAGCATACTGAAAATGAGTAGGTAATGTATGGTAGTGTGAATTTATTCTTTACTTGAAAGATTACTGACTTCTTGTATTCAGTTGATTTATAATCTCCAGCTGTTTTCCGGTGCTGTGTAAAAACTGTCTTTTACAGATGGTTTTTAGGAAAAAGGCAAGAAGAGAAGGGAAGTAGAGACTACTCAGTAAAGCCATAAGTGCGTTTGGGAGGACTGGAGGAGAGGAACAACTCCTGTGCAGATGTCCCTGTATTTAGCTGTAATAGCTCCATACCTAATTTGGTGCGAGTGGTTGCTGCTGCCTGTGTTCATGACTCAAGTGTAGGCTTCCCATCTAATGCCAGGAACCATATGTCTATCAACAGCACTACTTAAGCTAAGTGATTTTAGCTCCTAGGCCAAATTATGAATTCTGTTGTTCTTAAGCCCACTAGAAAAGACATCCAAAAATCTGCCACTAGATCATCTCCTGCTCTCTCAGGAGACATCCTCACAAGCCCCACACTGATTGCCCTCATTAGACTGCACTCACTGCATGAGCTAAACATTTTATTGTCTCGTGTAGCTGGAAGATAGTAGAAAGGACTTTCTGCTCTTTTAGAAGGTGCTGGGAATTGTTAAAGGGGTGTGATTTTTTACTTAGGTAGTCAGCCCAGATGAAGAGCTAAATATGATGCCTCTGGGGAGCAAAATATAGGGAAAGTAGCTAGGGAGGCAAGACCAGGGGCTGGAGGATTCACTCAGCCACAGTCAAAGAAATGCTGGTGATTTTGTGGGGTTTGTTTTGGTTTGGTTTTGTCTCTTGCTTGTTTTCCTTGCTTGCCTGCAATAAACACACGGCAACTGAACACATGGAGTGAGAAAGACTTTGTTAGGGGTATTGCAGAGAGGCTGGGGGAGTAGAGAGACAAGCCTACACGTGGTCCCTGGGTAAGAGCAGATACAGGAGATTCTCAAAAGTTTTACTACAGTTTTCCATAGTATGCAACTCTTGTGGAATGGACTAATTATATTTAGAGTGTAAACTACCTTGACTATAAAAGATATGTTAATTTCCCTCCCACCCTTTTAGCGTGTTTTTTTTTTTAGTCTGTGTATGAGCATGTTGGAATAAATGTTAAGAACACTTTTATCATATAGAGAAACCAATTCTTCCTTGCTGCATCAACTGGCAATAAATATCAAATGATGTTTAAACTGGGAATACTGTAGCAAGATTGAGGCAAAAAATGCAGTTGGTGTGGAGGTCTCCCTCAGGTATAATGGATAACATATCTCAAGTCTGGGAAGTGATGGAGTGGTTCTTAAAAAAATTATAGCGAATGAGTTGGTATCCTGTTGCCTTCTTTCTCTCCAGCAGAGAAAAAGTCCAGGTAGATGGGGACAGCATGCAAGATAAATACTGAAAGTATGAACACAGAAGTTAATGAGAAGTCAATGTAGTGTACATTTTGTCAAAGGGAGGTTCTGATTTGGATGGCTAATGATGATTAGGTACCAATCCTGAGGTGTTTGTCAGTTCAGTTAGTTGGATGTGTCACTGTGTTTCCCACAGTATGTGTTAAGAAATTAGAATGGCAGTAGTGTGGACTCTTACCTTGGAGTAGGTGAGTGAAACACAAGCTGCAAAGCTCCCAGCATTACAGTGCTTCCATGCTCTTGGAAGCTAGGGTTTGAGTTACATACCAGTGCTGTGCTGCACAGGAAAAAGTGGGCAAGTTCACTGACGTCTGAAAGAGTTCAAGAAAACATTTCCTGGTATTACAAATGCTAGGACTGTGTTTTTTCTTTTATCTCTATAGGCGAAGCTCAGAAGAGTACCACCATTTGGATTTTTGGAGAGAGGTACTGTTTGTATGTTTTGTTTTCCAAATTAGAAAACTTGTCATCAACAAGGGGGGTCAGGTATGAGATGAGGGCCTTAGAAGGTACAGCCAGTCTTTGTCCTGCATAAGGTTGTACAAATTTCTCAGTTTTGGATCAAAAAGACTTGTCTTCCTCTTTTTCAACCCTTTTATTTTTTTTCATGATTCCTCTTGTGGAGGAGGGGAAGGAATGAGCCTGAGTTTGATTACCCATTCATCTCTTCCCATCCCAAACAGAAGGAAGGGACCTTGAGAAAAGCTGATGAAGCTGAAAACCACCACTTCTATCACATTGTATCTTGGGTGAAATTGGACATGCCTTCTTATATCCTTCCTATAACTGCTTTGAAATCTGTCTGTTGCAGGGGCAGTGTACTTGTCTGTTGTGATGGCATTTGTTAAAATTTGTTTTGTTTTACTATCTGACACGAGGATGAAAATACCAAAGACCATTTTCACATCTTTGAGTTGCAATCTTGAGAGCGCAGCAGATGATGAACTTTTTAAAGCAATTTGCTGGTTCTCCCAATGGAGGGTTTCAAAGTTTTTATTACCAGGAGCAAACCTTCAATTAGAAGATGTCTTTTACCTATTGTACTGGTGTATACGAACCAATAAAGCAGCTTTTGGGTTATGAAGAAATACATAGCTTAGGTTCAGTTTATAGCACTGTGAGTTCTTTTATTATTTTGAGATTTGTAAAATTTCATTTGAATTGCTATCATCTTCACTTGAAAAATAATTTCAATAAGCCTACATTCTGATCTTGTGCTTATTTTTTGCCACGCAGAAACAAATATTCTGACTGTATTAAAAGTTAGGTATGTATTGAAAATGGGTGGTTTTTTTCAGCAATGATTTGAGCATTAAGTTTGAGGAGATCCATTCATTTGCAAGGAAGTATACCAGCCGGCCGTTTTCTTGACCAGCTACTGAAGAGGTGGTTGCTCTTCATGTTGGATTTATTTTCCAAGGCAGCAGAACTGGCTGCAGACAGAACAGGGGAGCTGGCCGTGTCATGTGGCAAGCCCCAGGGTCTCTGGTGTTTCCCACTGTCTTTTGGAGAGTTGCCTTAAAAGTTGTTCAGCTGTTGTGAAAAGTGTCTTCCCTCCTTCTAAACCCTTTAGAGTTGTAGCTTCTCTTGCATTCCCTTGCTGTTGTCTAAATGTGTAACAAATAAACTCGTAGGCTTTTTTTCTATTTGAGTATCTTACTGTATTATCAGGTGTGTTGTATGTTTAGAACCTTGCAATAAGTTTAGACATTTAAACTTTCCAATTTCCAACATGCTATAAAGATTTGGCAAGAATCTTTTTGTGGGAAGGCTTTCCCCGGTTCAGAGTTGTATTTGTTTGATTATTTGTTCAGTAACTATGTTTCATAATTTATATATTGTTCATGTATATCTATGTATATCTATTCTGCACTTTCTTTTTTTTTGGTTTGTACTTACACTTTTCTTAGAATTCTGTCTCTTCCACTCTCTGTGTCCAAGTGATATTCCATCAAGGCCTAAAAGCATGTCTGGCTGCTTGCCTATTGAGATTTTGCATACAGTAGAGCATGGCCTTAGCTTAGCATGAAATCATGTCTCCTTTGGATTTTTTTTTTTTAATAGAAACAGTCTGTGGCTTGAGATGAAGATTATTGGAAGAAAGCTTTGTTAGTGTGATAAATGTTTCTTCAAAACCATTAACAACCCTGCTTCATTTTTGTTTGGATTTCACTGAGTTTGTGGAAGTCATGAGAGCTAATATAATAAAAATATCTGGTATTCTGGAAGGTAACCATAGTTCTGAGGATGTTGTCTTCATGACTGTCCTATCAATGAGTATAATGGAGAATATTATACATTCAACGCTTTAGTTAGGAACAGGGATGTAACAAAAGAGATTCATAGCAAGCAATTTTAAATTCAGGTGAAACATGTTATAGGGAGTAAAGATGTATTGAAAGTTTTGTTGATAACACACAAGAAAATTAAACCAAAAATAGTGGTAACACCAATGTAAAATTTGAGCAAATCTGTCTTTGTGTTTTAAATGACACTACAGGATGCTTTTGGTGGGGGGAAAAAGTGTTTGTTCTTCTCTATCAACTACGTCACTATGAGTAAGACTTCAATTCTGCTGTCCATAGATAGGAAATCCTTCTCCCCCCTGCATTAAAATTACCTCGATATTCTTAAAAATATTATTTTATGTTGCTGATCCTTACTCTATGAGGCCGTGGCTGTCAGTCACCGGCTCTATCTGCATGCACCAGGGATCAATAGCACATTAAGGAAACTGACATGAGGAGGGGAAGAATTCATAAATAATAAATAGCAGGCTGCGCTGCTGGCGCTTCATCTCTACCAAGAGTAATACAAATTCTAGTGAAGTACCCTTGTACTTCCTAACCCTATTAGACTTCAAACCATTATCCCAAATATTGATGCTTTCCTGTAGTCTGTTTCTTGTTAAGAAATATATCTGGGTAATTCTTAGCTACACGCTGCCAAAGGAAAAGGCTAGTCCGTGTATTAGAAATACAGGTACAGTAAGAACATTTGTATAAGAGCTGATCTGTAGTCTACTGAGAGGCCAGGATTTGAAGTAGGGGGACATGGGGGTTACTTTTAACAGCATTTTCTTAGCTCTATAAACAATAGATGCTTCTGTAAAGAGATTTTTGTGGTATGCAGGACATGTGAAATGTTGAGCATTGGAGCATGATCCTTGCACTTTAAATCTGTGTATTAATTTTTTTCATTAGCTCTCTGCTTCCACATCCTGCACATTGCTGGCAAGCATGCATCAGCAATAAGACTTTCTTCACTAATGTGCCTGACATATCTCTGAAATGTGGCTGGTCAGAGCTATAGCTGCTTTTTTTGGAAGTTGGTTCCTTTCGAGACATTTAAGTAATTTCACCTGATATTACTTTAAACATTCTAAATAGTGTGCTCTTTCGATGAATAGCTGTGTAGAATTAGCACGGGAAGAGCAAAGTCCTTGGCAATACCAGCTCAATTGCATCTGCAGATGAGGATTTAAAATTCCATGCAGCAGACAGTACCTCCAGCAGGCGAGTAAAAGGTTACTGCATTATTTTGCTTGTTTGCATCTGTAGTCTTTATCTACGGAAGGGTTTGTTTTTTTTTTTTTACCATTCAATTTGTTGTGCATGCTTGTATATGGATACTACTAGAAATTGATTTAATAGGAACATAAATATCAAAAGGGCAGAGCAAGGTGAAGGGAGAGGCTCAGTTCAGCTTTAAACCAAGGAAAGGGAGGGGGAAAGAGAGAGAGAGAGAGTAAAGGGGAGGGGAGAGAGCCGGAGAGAAATGAAGCTTTCAATGCATTGTGAAAAGGAGGTTTTTTTGTGATTATATTAATTTCAGCTGCTTTCACATCACTTGCATTTTTTCTTAACCTTTTGCTAAAAAGGATGCTATTGAACAAGCACTGATAGCTCTATAAATGTAAGTGACAATTATTTCAAGTCAGATTATCCCGTAATCAGGTTAAGCAGTTGTGTTAATGTGAGACCTTCTACTTACAGAAATAGTATTGCATACCATACCATCTTAAACCAATTAAAATGAGCTTTTTACAATATTACTCGCTTTTTTTTTTTCTGTGGAAAGGCAAAAGTATATAGTTACTGCATCATTATCTCTCAAACAAGAAAATGTTTCCAGCAGTGAGTTCCTTATGTGTGTTAAATTGAGGGGGTGTGAGGGGGTGGGTATTCAATGTTGTATTTTGAGAAGAGTATATATCTTTTTAAAGGTTAGGGGACCTGTTTATGTCTGACTGCTCGTTTGAATTAGTTTTGCCTTTTTTGTTTTTCTCAAAGCAAAGGGCTCCTCGAAGATTTTATTAAAGCTTACACAGTCTGCCTCTAACTTGTTTTGAGATTTGGTTGTGGTACCTTTGGACATTCTACTACAAAGCCTTTTGTGCGTTTCTTCCTGGTTTTAAATTTGTGTTGGCTTTTCCTGATGTTGTTCTCACTCACATAGCTTTGTAGCAGCCATTCTTATTTCAGGATTTGGTATACTTGGGTAGCATTTTTCTCACGCATTCTAACTTTTCAGGAAGACTTTGTTTTTTTCCCCCCTTTCCCAGATGCTGAAAGTAGTCAGTCTGGAAGTGTAGCAGTCAGACAAGCCTCATCATTCCCCTCTGTAACTGGAAGGTCCTTTTCAAGCAGAGGTGTTACAGAAGGTGGCAGCTCCCAAGATGTGCAGTCACCTGCTCTGTGCAGTGGCCACTGTGGAGGTGCTGTGGGCGAGCGCGTGGGGCTGTGCTGGGTGGAGCACTCAGCTGTTGGCTGCTGGCACAGCCTCCTCTGGACGGGGCCCAGCCTGGATAGGCTGTGCTGCTGGGGAGGGCAAAACAGACTGGAAGTGACAAGAACCAGGGAAGGAGAAGTCAGCAAGCAGTTTGGAGAGATTGCCATCCCTGAATTTACTCCTCTGTTAGACAACTGTCTGTCATTTTGAAGCAGCTTACTTTGCAAAGACGAGTAGAGGGAGGAATGTACCCATTTTTTTAAATGTGAGGTATTACTTGCTGATGAGACTGGCTGACTTTTTTTTGAGAAACATTTTTTTTTTCCTTCCCTTTCTGTTTAGCAGTCTTATTTTCAGCCAGGGAGCTGCAGAATGAGGCAGCTGGCCAATTTTGAGTGTTTATGGGACAGTACTGGTCCTAATTTCTTTAAGAATAAACTCGTCTGATGAGCAAGTCAATGTGTGGCTGTGGCTGCAGCATTATTTCTTCTTTAATGAAGAGGCTGGGCTGTTCGACCTGCTGCTCCAATCTTCTATCTTGCAGTCATACATCAGAGCAGTTGCAGAGACTATCCATTGAATGTCTCAATCAGCCAAAGAAGGTAATTATAATTTTAATTTTAACTGTACCATTAAAAGGATGCTGTATAATTTGGATTTACATGATAAAAAGACAAATTTTGTATCTTTTTAGTAGTTTTCTTGACCTTGCAGTAGCTATCCAATATCATTTTGCCATTATCAGGTTGTGTAGCAATAGAAATGTGCTGCAGTAATTGATTTTGTAATAGGATCAGGTGATTTACTGGATGCACTGACAACCACTTGCTTGCTTGTTCTGAAACGTGGAGCACTCTAATGGATATTTTGATTGCAGCCTCCAGTTGCTCTGAAACTGCTAGATGCTCAAAGATGTAACGTCTCATTTGTCAGGCTATCCCCTTTCCTGATATCCATTTAGAATACATTAACATATGTACTTTATGCATTTCCTGAGTTGGTCCGTGCTAAATGCAGTCCAAGTTTGTGCCTAGGGGAGAGAACAGAACAGTTCTTTCTGGACTGCTGTTAAATGTTGGGTTGTTTTTTTTTTTTTTTCTGCTAATGTATTATGCTTTGGAAATAGAAATCTGGCTCTAATTAGAAAACAAACCAAACCTACATTAAACAAAAAAACATTCCATATCAGAATATGGATTTCACTGTAGAAAAAATCATTAGGAGCTGTGATCCAGGGAATGAAATTGGGGAGCTTGATTGGGTCTACTTTTTGGACCAAACTGTCTTAAGCTGATGAAACATGTTGTTAAATTTGAAAAGTTTTTAAGATATTTAATACACCATTCATCTTCAGGTTAATTGAATATAATTTATATCTAGTTCTTTTCACTTTCAAAAAAGTCTAAAGTCTTTATCCATTATTGTGCAAGAATAAACATGCCCTTTTGTGTTCACTGTTATGTGCCATATCATATCATAATATATGCAATCCCCCCCCCCCATATATTAAAAATGGCTTTTCATTGTTGTGCCTATTTTGGAGTGAAAGCTGATGAGGATAGTATTGCTTCAGGAAGTAGAAAAGTCTCACATGGACTTCGAAGTAAGAACAGTCAAAACATAACTTCAGTAGGCTGAAGTTTAGAGGATGACACTCACTTTGACTTGAGGACATCAGTATTCTGTGTACAATAGGAGATTGAATAACTAATAGCTAAGATCAGACACGTAACAATTTCTCAAGTGATTGCATATACAGTGATTTCAGTGGCCTGAAGTAAATCAAGGTGGCTGGATTTGAAGTTGTAGAACCTGATTATAATTAAACAAAACTAGAAAACTCTTTCAGCCAATTCTCACTAGATAAAAATCAGTGAGCAACAAACATTTGATTTAAACCAATAGATTTTAATTTTGTTTTCCATTTAGACTCAGTGAAGGTAACTAAAAGAAAATTGATTCTCACTCATACAATTTACTGCACCTTTTTCCTAATAAGGAGAATATACTACTATTTCCATGCTGGTTCCTGTATTGTATTGCTTGACATTCAGATTTGTCTCAGCTGGTTGGTTTGGGTTTGTTTTTGTGGGGTTTTTTTACATGGCAAAATAAGCATGAGTTCTTTTGCAGAAATAGGTTTCTATCTCAGGAACTTATACATGTGAAAAGAAACCCAAAGTCCTATTTCTCCGGTGTACAATACGTTTTTTCAGTCTGAAAGAACTGGTCATTGTGTTGGAGTATCAGAATGAGCCCAAGCATGGTTTTTGAACCTGAAGAGGGAATAGTGTTCAAAGGTGTTGATGGTGATAGGGGGTAGCACTTCACTGAGCTCTGGTTGCAGGATTTACTTAGTGATTGTTGAGTTCAGTGATTTGACTTTTAAAAAGATGTGCGTGGAGGCAACAATCTTGCAGTGTTTCAGCTATTTACTTTAAATTGCCTAAGAGGCAATAGGAAACACAACTATTAGCTTGAGAGAATAATTAAAAATCACTTCCATTTAAAGAAGTTGATGAGAAAAAAATAAACTTAAATAGTTTGCTTTTACTTTCTTTTTATTTTTATACAGTTTTCTCAAGGTTGGTTTATATATGGAAATTTTGCCACCATAATGTTTTTAATATCATGAAAGTATTTGAAAGGAGGTTGATGTGATCTACTGTGTTTTGAATAATAAACACAATGGTAAAGAGCTAGTGAATTAAGTTCTGAAATTCAAAAGGAAAGTATTTGTTAATCAGTGACAAAAATAGTTGGAAAGAACTGCATTTTTCAGAGAAAGCAGAAAATCAGCTGCTTCTGTAAAATAGTGTTGTGTGTGCAAAACTGCACTTCAAAACATACAACTGTGTGAAACTAGCTAGGGCAGGGAAGTGAAAAGAGCTTTTTTTGCTGAGAGTGATCTGTTACTGAAATGGCAATGAATGCTGTAAATATGTGCTGCCGGAGTACTGTTGTGCTAGTGGAGCAGAAGGAGTAATAGAAATAATCGAATAGTAGCATTAGAATTGTTGAAATTGGACTTAGCAGTCTGAAAGTTCAACTGGAGACTCATCAAATTGCCTCTAGCACATGCTGGTGACCCTTGGGTGACATGGTCCAAGGTGCTCCTGCCCTTGGCCACTCTCTGCAGCCCCTGCGTTGCCTTCTGGCTCCTGTCCCACAGTTGCATCCAGGGTGGATGGAACAGCTATTCCTTACATACAGCAGCATGTTATTTTAGGTCATGGCACCTCCTGGTGCTCTAAATAACAAAATCCAGCACTTTACCAGATTTAAAACGAGTGTTTCTGTCTTAATATTCAGCCAGAAGATATTTGTAATGGTAGCCACTGCAATAGCCCTCAATAGGATTTGTTTTTGCAAGAAATTGTCATGAGAATGAAACTTTGAGTGTGTGAAACATCAAGATAATCATTGTAGTAAAATTGTATATTAAAATTAAAAAGAAACTGGCTTTGTCTTAAATGGTACATTCACTGCTGAAAATTAACCTTGGTAATTAGGTCTCAATACTTGCCAAAATTGGTTTAACTGTGCACACCATTTAGTGAGATGATTTTGTAGACTTAAAATGTTCTATGTTTAAAATGTCTCCTGAAGTGTCACCAAAACAAATCTTCCAACAAATTAAATGCCTTTATTAAAAAAAAAAGTGTGAGAGAATTCTATTAATTTTATAAAAATCGATGCTGCAAGTATAGTTACCTGTTTTAACAGAACTCTTAGAGGTGTTTCCCAGAGAAATACTGACAAAATAATATTTCCTGGAAGGACTTTAGTTTAATTTGGTTTTGTTGAAATGTGATAGTAGATAGGAGAAACCCCATACTTCTGTTTACTGATCTCTTTGCGAAAATGTAGTGAAAAAATCACTCTGTAATGCTTTTGAAATATTTCAGTCTTTTTTCAGTCTTTTTTTGAGAAGTTCTAATATTTTCTCTGTGTTTTGGAAGTGGAGCATAGACCTTCATTCTCTTCTGACTTAGCATTACAGTGATATGGGTAGCACTTGATAAAGAGTTGGACATGGAATACATGTATTGTAATGGCATCACCAGTCTCCACTGAAAGTAAAAGTAGCTCAGTCTCCCCAGCTGGTGTGGGCAAGGGGGGGGTCTGGGCTTTTACTTGGGCAGTGCTTGCTCTGGGAAGCAGATGGCTTCAAGAGAGAGAGTGGCTGAGCAGGGGAGCAGTTCTGGGGGTCATGCTGTTACCTGGGGTGCTCAGTGTTTGTGCCAAAATGTGTCCCTTTGAACTGGGGAGAGAGGGGCCAAGAACAGAAAATGAGTGTGGACTGTGGGAGCAACATAACTGGGTTGAGCTAAGTGATCTTAACTCGTGTAACAGGGTTGGGATATTGGCAATGAGCAGTCTGTTTCCAAGGTAGAACTGTGCAGTGAAACTCTGGTAGATTGCAGTGACTGTGCTGCTATTTGTGAAGGCCTCTGTAGCTAAACACAAAAAGACAATGATCGTCTAAACTGGTTTTCTCACTCTCCCCAACCTTCCAGATCAGTTGAGGGCTTCTGTATCTGATTACTTAATAAGGAATTGACCAGATTGATTAATAGCTTTCCCCCTCCCACTCCAGGTGATTTCAGTAGGAACAAATACTAGGTCATTGGCAATTGCAGATCATTTTAAGGTGTCATCTAAACTTAACTTGAATTAAATCCAGAATAAAATAATGGGACCATGAAAATGGGTGTATGGCATATTTTGTACCTCAAAATTTGTCAGACATGCTTATTTTATAAGAGTGTATGTGACTGTATTCTTACATGTACAGCCATTGTGTCAAACTGGAAAAGTACTAATAGTAGAGAATAAATACATATTAAAAAAAAAAGAGTTCAACTGCATGAAGTTGAAGGAAGACTTGACGAAGCTAAAGACGGAATATTAAGGAGAGAAGCAGTTAGTTATAAGGAGCTAGAAAGAGGCAGGTGTTTTATTGGAAGGTGGAAAACCTTGCTGTAAGCCACTTTTTGTGTTATCTGTGTATGTATGAATCTTGCACAGCTGCTAATCACAGATTTGGCTTTGCTTTTGCAGATATCATGCAGTGTGTGGGCATTTATACACACGCCCAAGTGTTAGAGTAGGGATTTGTGTTTTCTTGTTTGTTTCCTGCTGCCCTCAAAATTGTTATCATTAGAAATTTATTACAAGATCTGAATGTCAGGCTTCGTTCTCTAAGAAATATAATTTGTTATCATAATTCAGCATTTTAGATAGCAGTTCTAATGTGTCTAAAGGTAACCTGGGAACTCCCATGTGGCTAAATTAAGCTCTGCTAAGAATAATGTTTAAAAAAAATCTCAAAAAATAAAAATCAAAGCATTCTTTTGGGAGAATGAAAAGAAAATATGAATCTGGATGCATCTAATAAAAAAGAACAGTTATATCTTTTTAGGTCAAGACTTTTACTAAATTTAAAGTTAATTCTTGTAAATAGCTTTTCATTTTTAAATGTTGTATTGTACAGATACTGAAGACTAAAAGTTCCTAACTTCTGTTTCTTGTGGAGATACCTACTTCCCATATTTCGTTTATGGCACAACAAAACCAAGGAATGTGTCATAAAGCATTTCAGCTAGGCAAGCAGTTATGTATTTTTTGCACTTATTTGGTTGTGCCATCATATGTCCACTTTCTGTGTTAAGAGGTTAGTGTAATTATAAAATATTCGAAGAGAGACTTTGCTGAATTCCAAAGTATGATGGCCTATGATTTTTGTGAATGAATCATGATTTATGGCGTGGAGTTTTTTTGTTTAAGCTGGTTCTTCTCAGCATAGGTGGGCTGTTCTCTATGCCAGCAACTTAACAATGAAAGAGTCTTGAAGACTTACAGGGGAGAGACTGGAGCTGCGTGATGGTACACATTCAGAAAGCCCTGTTGTAATCAGCAGGGTGGAGAGGGTAAAATGTGAATACCCAAAGGAATAAGTTTAAATAGTAACAGACTTCTGAATAATTGGGCAGAGAACCTTCCTTGGTGGTGTTTGAATGAGGAGATAGTTGAGGATGTAGAACTGAGAGGGAGGAAGCCTTCCACGTGTGTGTGGGACACAGCAGACTATGTCGAGGAACTGAGCCAGGGAAGAAAGGACAAATAGATGTCTAAGGTTAGAAGAACCATTATGATTATCTAGCCCAACCATCTGCATAGCACAGCACAGGATTGCACCCATATGGTAACTCCAAGACTGAGGTTCAACTCTTAAGAGTATTTAGAGCTAAATCTACTGTGCATTCTCTTGGTGCAGACTGTTCTGTCAACAAAGTCCTAATCTGGCATTTGTTGCATTGTCATGTTAACTCTTTAAAGATTCTATCTTAGTATTTTGGTTTTCCTTTGTCAAGCTAAAGTGGTATTTTTCTTTTTTTTTAAAAAAAAGAGCAGCACATAATTGCTTTCCTGCTGTTTGCGAAACAGAAAAAATGATGACAACCCAGTGAACACTAACATTTTGTGGTAAAATGCTATTACTGGCGTCAATATTGTCGCTATCAGAAGAACAGCAATGTAAGAGGCAGCAAAACCATTTAAATGTCCTCTTGCTCAAAGCTGAATTTAGAAAAACAAATATCAATTTCAGAAATAAATGAGATTTCCAAAAAACCGTGATTGGGATGGTTTACCAGAATGGTGGAGTTTTCCTTTATCCCAACAGGCTGACATTGCAAGTCTTGATTTGAGTACAGTCACTTTCTTAGGAATGTTATTACAAGTGTTACAGCACACACAATTTGGTTAAATAGTATTAAAGACTATGAGATTCTGGGGTTTGAATTAAATATTGTCAATTTTAATCAAACCAACTTTTTATATAAAATCTTAATAACTCTCGGCCCTGTTCCTTCCTTCTCCAAGGTTGCCTTTTACTCATTAAATTACACAAGAAACCAATGAGCCGTGGAGGGGGAAATGTCATCACAGCAATAGAGGTCTTGTGATTTTTGAGCAGTAATATCACTGGTGCAAAATTGAATATGTGTGCTTGGCCTGGCTGGTTTGAAAGACACTCCAAGAAACTCCTTAACTACTGGTAGCTTAATGTTCCTGCTGTTTCTATGAATATTTGTTTTGCTGAGTACCAGACTTTACTTTTTGGGCCCCTGTGCCCTGACTTAGAACTTGTTGACACTCAGCCGTGGGGGGTGGTGTTCAGGGACATACCAAGAATAAAGCTCTTGGAATATGAACTGTTCTCGTAGTTCTTGCAGTTTTCTTAAAATATCTTTAATCCCTAAACTGAATGCTATAGTCTGTTCATTGTTTTAGTAAAGTAATTGTAAATACTTTTTTCTTGAATGTTTTGTTGAAGCTTCTGTTTTGAAGGTTTCAAACAATTGTGTCCTCAATACTGTTTTTATTCCAGTTTTAGTACCATTTTATCTGTTACCTTAAGTATCTTTGCTGTTCTGCTGTAGTCCAAGACAAACACAGAAACAAACATTTCAGATATTGGTATGTTATGCTCTGTGTATTTAATATTAAAATCAGATTGTCAGTTTAAGAACTTGTTGTCCACAGAGTTCAAGAGATAAATATTTTTATTAATACATATAATTTTCTTAATTCCATAAGAAGCCTCTTTTTTCCTTTATCCTCCCTTTTGAGATGTCACTGATGATATTGTATTGATCCACTAAAAAGGTTTGTGGTGAAGCTTTTTACTTGATATAGGCTGTCTTTTTAATTATAGCTATACCAGTATGCTGCGCAGAACTCTGTGCTTAGGGTTGTGTCAGCACTTACATATGAAATCTCTCATTTTTATCAGCGACTTAGTGCTGACAATAAAAAATTGCTCTGAGGAAAATCATAGCAAGATCTTAGCCTCCAGGATGAGTCAGTAAGAGTTCACTGTATTAAAAACTATTCAGATGAATCTGAGTTAATGAAAGGTTATAACCTTCTCTTTTACACACAGACTCTTTATATGTGCTTGCAAGTAGTGTTTTAAAATTTTTTTGAGGCTTTTTTTCTTACTTGAGATACTGTCATTCAGTATCTAAAAAGCAGCAGAATTCAATGCTCTATTTCTTTGGGTGTCTCTAAGGGATCTACAGTAGTTCTTGAAGCTGCCTGCCTCTGTGTTGGTTCCCCTGTGTCCTCCTTTCCTTTCTCCCGAGCCTACAGTTGCTCTGAGTAGGAGGAATTAAAAAGAATGAAGGATGATTGTTTTCACTGGTGTTTTGTTTGTATATTTACCAAATGTTTGATCCCCCATGAGAAAGTAACCTATTCAGAGTGGTATTTTCTCCTTATTTTAGAAATATAAAGCTACTACTGTAAAACGATGTTTCTAATATTACAGACTGAGGCTGTTGTATGTTGAGTCACAGTCCAGAGCACAGAGCTATTCCCTAATGATGGGAGCCTAAATGAACAGGACTTGTTTTTTCTGTAAGGATAGGGTAGTGATGGGTGAGAGTTCCTACCCTTTGTGTGAAAGGGTAATGGGTAGAGCACTCAAGGCCAGGTTCGGTTCCTACCTGTTCCTGCAAGGGTGTAAATGCTAATGTTTCCCTTTGCTAGAAGAGTGCTGAGAAATTGTTTGTGTGGTGACATCTTCCAACTTTGTTGTGGTGTGTAGGCCACTGTCTGATCAAAAATGAGGGGAAAAGAAAGGCAGAAGGAATATGATTTTCTAACTGTAGTGCACTTTGCCCTGAGTTTGGGGATGAGAGCCTGAGTACCAGGATCTGCTCCCTGTGTTATTTCTACATCTCCCTCGAAAATTTGACAAGTATACAGAAACAGCAGGACTAAAATACAACTTTCCCTTAGAGCTGATATCCTTCTGTTATTCTGTCCTGTCATCTTAGAATGCTGTATTGAGGCAAAAGAAATGGTGGTTTAACTCTCCCTCATCAGATTTCACCCTGATAACGTGCATGTGTGTGTTTCTTCGTTTTTCATCTAACTGAGCCCTGACATACAGACCTTATGATGTTTTAATTTTTTGTTTTGTTTGTGGTTTGGGAACAGATGTTAGTCTGGTCATCAGGCCCTACTGGAATGGGAAAATGCTAGAGGAAAAAGAAACATAACTAGCACAGGCAACTGTCAACGGGTAGAACAAATGAAAACAGGAAGAAAGAGATTTGAAATTTGAAGAGTCAGAGTTGTCAGAATTCTAAGCACAGCTATGCTACATTGCTTCAGATACAAGTCTGGATTTCGGGGGAACTTGATATCACAGTTAAGTTCAGTGTAGCTGACTTTGAAGTCTGTGCAGGCGTCTGACAGAATCACTCTTTCACCTGATTGTTGCTAAGATAAGAGTTAACTATGAAGTGTACATACAAATCATAGCATTCAGCAACCTAGAAAATATGTATAATAAAATATACTCTGGAAACTTCCAACGAATAATGGGTGGGAAAATACTTCACCAAATGCATGTGTTTGCATTCTGTGGCATGTTGATAGACCCTGAGAGCAAAAATTGGTGTGTGAGACTCTACTGTAATGCACGTGAAGGAAGAAGTTGGGCTGACAAGACAGTGACGTTTTTGATCCTTTATTTACCTTTCACTTTTTCAATGTACTTTTTCAGGGGAATAAATGTAATAAACCTCTATTTATAAATGGGCAGACACTTTCAGCCTCTGAAAGGGAGGAGGCTGAAGGTCCCTCTTCAGGACCCTGGCAAACCTGAACATGGAAACTAAAGTCTCCTCAGACTGTATTCAGCAGTTTTCCCACTGGGTCACATTTTCTCCACATAGTATTTCCTTCATGGGAAAAGCACAGAGAAAAGTCTCAAGTGACTGCAAGGTGGCAAAACACTTTTAGGGGTATTTAGGTACCTTAAAAAGGTGATTCCCACTTCATATAGCTGCAGAAATAAGGCAGAAGGAAGATAGTGACTTGCCTAAAATCTCTCATTTAGAGGTGGGATAAAAATCAGAACCATTTCCTGTCTTTTTAACATGTTTAACAAAATGGTCTTTGTAGCCTCTTATACCTTATTGCTTCAGTTTCTTTTGTGCCACATCTTCACAAGTTTGTGTGTAGCATTTTTGCCAGCCGTTGGGAACTGTGTGCCAACTTATGCAGCTGTCACTTGATTATTTTTTTCCCCCCAAGCTTTTTGGCTCCATCTGCTTGCCTGGTCACTTCCATTGTTTGCTTTCCACTTCCCCACTGTGCTGCCTCCCAGATGCAAAGCTGCCAGTAATAGTCAGTTTGTACTTTCTCCCTGCCCCCAGCCTCCCCAGAGGATGCAGATTACACCTTTCCTTCCTCTAAATGCCTATACCCATACTCAATTCAGGATGGAGAAGTAGAAGAGACTTCCTGAACATGTCGTAACTAATGTATACCAACGCATTTTCCATCTGCTTTCCACCCACAGCTACAGCTATTTCTCACAATATCTGTAGTGACAATGAAATATTTTCCTTGAGCAGGTTTTGGTTAAGTGGTATAAATTGAGGAAGAAAGGAAACAGCTAGACATTGCGGACTAAAGGATAAGTACAGGAGCTGAGAAAAGTTCTGTATTTCTCTTAAAGGTATAACAACTCCTAATCTTGAGTGGTAATTTACTAATGGAAGATTGGTCACTAATTATTTTTTCTTCTGAGAAAGATACCTTGTATAACATGAGCAATTCAAGATCTTAAGATGTGCAAATCATATTGCTAAGTTAGTGCAGAGCATCAGAATTAGTGTGATGAGCCAGCTGAATTTGAAACAAAATATGAACTGGCAAGCCACTTAACCTAATTCAAGTGAGTAATATGGGTAGATTCTATTGGTTGCTTATGCATGTTTGAGGCTCAATTTTATTTATTTGTCTGTTTATTTTAGATATCTATATGTGTCTATATATTTACTTGCAGTTTATTCGTGTAAACTTTTGTTTGAGAGCTCAAGAAAGCAGCAACTGGCAGTTAGAAACTGATTAA
Source organism: Corapipo altera (assembly GCF_003945725.1). NCBI lineage: Eukaryota > Metazoa > Chordata > Aves > Passeriformes > Pipridae > Corapipo > Corapipo altera. The sequence goes on from NW_020884876.1 coordinate 19,519,637, forward strand.
GTTTTGCAAGTTTTATTGGTCTGAAATGTTCTTTGTTTTATTTTTGTAACCAAGATTTTTTTATCTTTCTTATATGTACATACATACTGCCTTTTAAACTTCTTGTTTAAGAATTTCTTATGAACAGATGGGCACATTGATGCCTATACATAGGTTAATTTTTTATGTATATATTGGTTAACGTTTTGCACATTTGGCACTTATTCAGAAGAACGAGTAGGTAACATGTATTTGCTGTAATTTATTTTGTCGAGAATTCTGAGAGGAAATAATAAATCTGCACATAAGGATAATTGTTATCCTGAAGAGACAAAAAAGTACCGGTTCCGTGGTTGTTTCTTTATTAGAAAAGTGGAGTAATGTTTTCAGATTGAGAAATTTCTGGCCTTTTGATGACCATAGCTTCCACTATGGACAAACAGAAGAGCCATCTTTCTTTATAAAGAACATAATGAATGTTTATGCTTCAGTGTCAAATTAAAGTCTTCCTCAAAACCTGTTTTATACAACATATAACACGAATCTTTTCACTATTCTGTATTGCAAGTATATTTACATTATTCCCTCCCACTCCTACCTTGATAGTACTCCGCTTTCAAGTTCCTTGTGGATCTTTACTTTTGTCATCACCATCATGGCTGGGCTTTGCGAACGAAGATTTAGGAAGGCTCTATCCACGTTTGTTACAAGCTCGCTGGTGGCTTATGAGGCCAATATGAGATAGACATATCCGATTGCAAAAGGCACAGCAGAAAGACTCCTTAGGTGGTATATTCAGCAAGACACAATTCTTTTTGCATTGTCTTTTCTCCTCGAGAGTGATCCTGTGTGCGTTCTCAAAGGAAGCAGCAGTGTTATAGATTGTGTCTCCAGACCTCCCAACTGGAGGCCAGAGTAGACCAGTTATGTTGATCAATATGGCCAAGACTGAGATGTTGTTGCAGGGAGTCTTTGTATCTTCTCTTTGGGGCTCCTCTCATGCGGCAGCCAGTGGCAAGTTCACCATAAAGCAGGATCTTAGGGAGGCGGTGGTCCTTCATCCTGGAGACGTGCCCTGCCCAGCGCAGCTGTGTTCTCAGCAACATGGCCTCAATACTTGTGACTGCTGCTTGTTCTAGAACAGATGTATTGGTCACATAATCTGACCAGTGGATGTTTAGGATTGTACGAAGGCAGCGCTGATGGAAGCGTTCTAGGAGACGCAGGTGGTGGTGGTAGACGACCCATGATTCAGAACCATATAAGAGAGTTGACAGCACTATGGCTTTGTAAACACTGATCTTGGTACTTTTCTTCAAGTGTTTATTATGCCATACTCTTTTATAGAGTTTTCCAAAAGTACGCAGAGTGGCTGGTTGTGGAATAGTGAGTTGCAGAAGTGCCAAAATCCAGTGGCGTCAGATTCTTTTAACTTAAGGAACAGACTCTTAATGACCTGTCTTTTCTGCTTATTTGGGAACCACACTTTTAAAACTTTGTATGTGTGTTAGATCTCCACATACTCAATGAAATGGATGCTATTCCAATGTGTGTAGTTGACCTTTGACTCTCAGAATTAAAATTCTAAGTGTAGGAGCTATGGAAAATAGTGCATACTACAAGTACCTGCTCATGGAACAGCTGAGAAATAAAAAAGTGATGGCCATTCATGGGCTGTCTAACAGTTACTAATTTACTTTAGCCATAATCTGAAAAAATTTTGTATTAGTATAGGTAGCTTTACAGATATTTGTGACTGGTTCCATGAGTAGGAAAATGTAAGTAGCTGACTACTGAACTCTTGTGCCATCACTTTGAAAGTGGTGCAATGTGATGGTAAATGTCCTGATGACATATATTATATAAGATGTAATTGGGTGACAGATGGTGTCAAACTTCACTTGCAGTAGTAGTTGACATAGTTTTTTGAGGAGGGAACAGTAAGGACACACGGGTATTTTTGCATTTATTTAGCCACTCCTATTCGCAAAAAACAGATTTTGTGCCTTTACTCATGTTGTTTGAGCGCAATTAATGCTTTCAAACAACACAAGACAGGTACTACTGCTATATAAATTTAGGCTTCTTTTTTAATGAGTAAGTATACAGCGGTTATTGTATCTTGACAGGCTGTCTATCGCAGTATCACAGTGGCAGGATTGATATTTCTATAACCATGAGTCCACTATTTGCCACATTAAAACTTTCTGACTGTAAATATAGGCAAGTACTGGTAATACATGAAGACGCGTGTCTATTTGGTTAGTGATTGTATTGTTGGCTGTCAAACACGTTCTGGTATCAGGCAAAATCAATCACATTGGATTTCATTTTCATGCAAGCATTGTAGTACAGTCTTTGCATTTTCTCAGAATAAAAAAAACCATTATTTTGGTATTTCCTGGGTTTTAATTGTATAAAATTGATTGCTGTCCCAAGGTAATTTCCCCCCCCCCACTAGTCACAGTGAGAGTGCCTATTGTTTGTAATCTTTTACTCTTTAATTGCATTTTGCTCATTTATTTGGTCAATAATATCTCATTGGATCCTATTGTAGATCTGTCATATCAGGTCTAAATAACTTGGCTAAGAGTCCCATGCAAAGGTGAATAGACTTTTGCCACTTTCACATGATGTGAAACTTGAGTTTTGCTTTAGCAATCTGTACATTACAGGATCATATAGAGATTTGAATAGTGTGTGTTGAGTATGTCAAATAAAAGGAGTTTAGAGAGATGAACACTTTTTGAAAATATTTCTAGACTCTTCAGCTGCTTTAGACGTTAGTCTAGTTAGTGTACTTCACTGGCTGACTGGCTTAACATCTCACTTGTTAGTTTCCTTTATGTAAGTCTTGTCCTAACAGTATCAATAATATGCTGCAAGGACAATGCTACTTGAATTCCATCTCTGTTGTTAGAGAAGATTTAGATATTACTAAATTAAGGAATTGAATTTTTGGCCTTTATGACAGTGTTCCTCTTCTTGGTGCACAAAGCTAATTTATCTTGAAGCATAAAATAAACAACCAAGTACTAATGTTATAAAGTGTCCATTTCTGCCTGTTTCAGCTGTTACTAAATATAAAAATTGATATGCTGGAACACTTACCTCTGAGTCCTCGTCTTTCTCCAAGCCTTGCATAATACAGTAAATCAATAATGTGCCTTCTTGGCTACAAGGTGCTGAACAGATCTGATCTTGTTTACTTTATATCTAGTAATGAATTATCTATAATTTGTCTGAGACCTTATATCGTATAATTTATTCTACTCTTCACATTTTTCCCTTTCTATCCCCTTATGCTTAGTGCACGTCTAGTTTTACACTGCCATGTGTGCTTCTCTGTTATGATATACAGCTTCTAACTTCACCTTCCAATTTCTTTTCAAAACAGTTTTTCTGTGATCTTATCAAGTCCCACTTTCCTGTGTTGCTGCTTCTAATTTTCTTAAACAGTTGTGTGTGAATTAATAAGCAGCAAATATATCCCATTGCAAGCAGCTCAATGTATGCCTTCTTTTCTTGGTCTGAGATTTGTGAACTGTGTTGAGCAAATGCTGTTCTTTTGACAATATAAATGATGGACTCCACTATACAAGAGCCACTTGGCTCATTCTTTCTGGAAAGGAATGTGTTTATTGACAGTGAGAGATCCTACTTGGTATTTGTCAAATCAGTACTCGGAGAAAGGATTTGGTCTGTGAAGGACAAATGAAAGCACCTGCATTTGGATTTCATGCTAATGTACTGGGTATAAAGCTTACCAGTAGCTAATTTGGAGGTGATACATGCATATTAAGAAACAAGATCTGTGATTGTTTTACTTCTGCAGATCCTAAGGACTTGAATAGACTTTCAGAAATGTGATGAGGCTGTGGAGCAGCACTGAGCATTTCAGTTGGGGTATTGTATAGTGGAAATGGTAAAGGTAATATGTGAACAAGCAGGAATAGATTATTTCCTAGAGCCTGTTGTAGGATATGTTAGTACTTGGCAAGTATGTCAGTCTTTCTGCCCCCTTGGAGCCCCCTTGGATTTTCTTTTAAAAGATAGGGTGAAGCTTTTACAGATGACTTTGTTAGCATCTTTCACCATCCCTGCTATATTTAATTACTATTGAAGAATACAGTCACTGAGTTTGTGGTCATTACAGAAGCAAATAATTGAATGCTCAAAACCAGCCGCAGATGCTTTTCAAAACAAATAAACTTCTCTTTGTTTTGGATTCCCATTGCATCTTGTAAACTTAGAGTAACAAGTCTTTTATAAATTGCAAATGAATGCATGCTTGATTTTTGAGGGGTTTGTGTTAATGGCTGGCTCTTGAAATAATGTATGGCACTGCTACTACTAGAACAGAAGAGATTTAGTTGATGTAGATTGACCTGCATTTCATTTCTTCTACTTTATTATCACATCTGTGAGTGTTAAAAGTCTGTAACTGTTTCTGTGTTCAGCTGTGATATTTTCCATTGCTGCTTATTGATGACGATTTGGTAAGAGCAGCATGTACTCCTGAACAATAGTATTTTGTAACTACAAATTCCTAATTCTTCACTTATGTTAAATTTATTGCAACTTTATGAATTATCTTACCTTCTAATCACTCCCATGCATCCCTGATTTGCTAAAAAAAACCCCAGCAAAACAAACCAAAAGAGAAACACCAAAAAAACCAACCAAACCAACAAGGTGGGAAAGTTCTTGATGATATTCTATTCCATGAGGTATGTTCTAAGTTCTGTCTTCTATCTGAACAGTGTGGCTGTCCTGTCTATATGTTGGCATCTCAGGCTCTCCCTGTGTATAAACTGATTGCTTTACTTTCTTCTTGTAGATAAAGAATGCTAGAACAAGGTCCCTCAGACCCTCCTGGAGACATGAGTAACAAGAAGTGGTATCAGAACAGAAGCAGGCACATGTGAATGCAATATAGTGCATTATTTACCTTTAGAAAGACCCTTTTTTTATAGTTCCCGTTATGGAACACATATGCCCTTGCATGGCACGTCTTCTTTGAACAACTGATGAAGGGATTGGTGATGCCTTTGCTTATGCTTTCAGAGTATTTGCAGACTTGTCTTATATTCTGTTAAACTTCTGAGGTTATTGGAACAACTTAAGTTCAAAAACAACAACAACAACAACAAACTTTTAAAAACTGAGAATAAGATTGGGAGTAAAGCACCCTGAAGTAGTAAATTCTGTGATAAATTTGCCATCTGGATATATGCATGGACTTTCCTCCCCTTGAAATTATCTGTCCTCATGAGCTTTCTCAGGATGTACACCTCTAAAAGTGACTACCAAAGAAGCAGGAAGCCCATGAATTAGGGTAGTGAGATAGGATCTCTCTGGCAGTTCCAGTTGACCAGTGCTCTTTTCCTCATTTGTTTATCAAACAAAAATAACAAAAAATAATTTTGTTGCTTGGAAAATATTTAACATTTTAATGCATTTACAGCTTGTTCTCTGATTAAATAAGAGATGTGGTAGCAGTTCATCTTTACATATCATTTGTATGGTACTTGGGATTTATGAGATGTGTGTTATGTTTCAAACTTCAGACTCGAACTTGATAGGTTGTAGATGCCAGACACTTTCTAAGACTATGGTTCATATACTTTGTTGACTTTTGATGGGTCTTATCCACTAGGGAAGCTATGAAACAGAACAGACCATGAATCTGAGGTGAGCTTTTACTAAAGTCCCGGGTGGATGTGACAGGGCTGCAGTGGACGTTTAGTTCAGGTTCATCTGGGCCGACCACAGGTTATGGCTGCGTGCTGCCTGCCCTATTCCCCTGAAGGAGATTGGCCACGTCTCTAATCTGTTTGTGGAACTGCTCGTGCGAGTGCTGCCTAATCTATTTCAGGCAAAACGAATCTGCTTAGCTGAGAATTTAAACTTGTAATCTAACCTGGCTCATTCTGACTGAAGCGGATTAGTGATGCTTATGTACGCAGGTACGCCAGGAGATCTGGTTGGATGCAGAGATAAGCAGGTGGGGTGTGGGAGACTGAGCTATGCCTCAGGAAGAGTGTATACATGCCTTTCTACACTCCTATTCTTTCCAAAAGTTTTTTTTAAATAGCTTATTTTAATGTGTCAGGAAGTCTACTTTGAAAGCAAAATAAATCTTGTGCAGAATAAGCATGCTGGGGCACTTGCTGAGCACTTGTTTTCTATTAGCTGCAAGTCCTTCCCTATTTTAAGCTTAATATGTGGCTGCTCTGTTTCAATTTTCTCTCTTAATTCAATGATTTAGTATTTCCCTATGATGCTTGTTGTAGTCCTTTTATATCTCTAGGTGTAAAGTTCAACTAATATTTCAGTTTACACCGGAATTGTATGCACACAACTACAAAAGAAAAAGACCAATTAAATGATCTTTCAAAAATATCTGTTAAAAGACAGCTGTCAGACTTTTGAAGTTGATTTATTGTATTTAAAAAAAACCTACTAGAAAATCTGCTGAAGCTTTCTTTCATTTTTCTAAGAGATGTCACTAAGTTCTGTTGCATAACTAAGCGAATTTCTGTGCAAGCTCATAAAAATCTCATGCTTTTTTGGGGTTAGTAATGTGAATTCTACTAAGTCAACCGTTTGTTGTTGATGGATGGTGCCTGCATCTGACCTGCTAAGTATTTCCAGGCTGGGGTATTGTCGTGGGGTAAAAAGTGGTTTCCCCTGGAGTTAGAAAAGTAGTAACCCCTGAGGGGGTGATGTTCTTGGTGCAGGGCCCAATCAGAAACTACATTTCGCTCCTTTGAAATCAACATATTATAACAGACAGGAAAAGAAGGGAGATGACGTAGATAGAAGAGAGGTAGCCCTGGCTTGAGACACCACGTGTTAGAGCTGAGGGGCCAGTGAGCCCCGCAGGGGGCCAAGGCCCCCAGCCCCCAGCTGAGACTACGGGAGACCCGGGGTAGTGTTAAAACTGGACCGGGTGCCGTGGTCAAGGGCTGGGGGAGTTTCTCCACTGTGAGCAGCAGCAGAAGACGCTGAGAAGGCGGCAGAGGCAGCGCTGAGTACAGACCTGTGGCTGAGAGCCAAAAGAGATAGAAAGCAGCGAGATGGCACATAGCCAGACTGAGAGATGCAGAGATGACCTGCAAGGAGGGAGAGCTGGCAACAGAGCAGAGAAAACTCAGCAGAGACTGTTTTGGGGGTAAGACTGAATTACCTTCCCAAAACCCTGAGTCCTCCTAGAAAGGAGGGGTGAGCTTCCAAACTCTTAGGGAGTCCTGAAATGCAGCAGCACCAGAGAGAGGAGCTAAGAAACTCAGAGATGTTCTGAAGCTGGATCAGGACGGGCAGAAGGAATGCAGGGGAAGTGGCCTTGCCCCCCCTGCTGCTGCCATGTTGGCAGCTGAGACAAAGCAAAGGAACTCTGGTAGAATGCTTGGGGCAAAGACTGAACTGAGAGCTGCCCTAAATGTTCTGACTCAGGAGGAACTTGAATCCCCTGAGGAAGGGACTTTCACAAAGATGCCCTGCACTTCATGATATGACATGGTGAGGCGAGCCTGTCCCTGCTATTGCAGTCCATGGGAGAGAGAGACCTTCGGCTGGAGCCGAAGGGCCAAGGGGTGAAAGGAGACCCCTTTGTGTTGTAATGGAGAGAGAGAGAGAGATTCCAGCTATGACAGCTCCAGCTACGACTGCTGCTTTGAAGAGGAGAGACACTGCTGGCCCGAAAGTGGAAAGGATCTTTTCTTCTTCCCTTTTGAACTTTTATTGGAGGGAAAGGAGATTTGATCTAATGTAAATGTATTGCTTTATCATAGGAGAGTTAGAATTGTGTATATAATGTATTATAGTATTTATTTGTGTAAGTAATAACTGTAATATAATTCCCTTCACCCCATACTGAGTCTTGTGTTATGTCTGAAAAACCCTCTCACACTGAAACGAATTGTGGGAGGGAGGCTTGGACTTGGAAATTGGATTTTTGAGGGTCTCAAACCACGACAGGTATAGATGATGTCGCACTTACTGTCCAATTTCTGTTCCTTTGCCAGTGGCAGGAAGACCTAGTAATGTCCAACCTGCTGTCCTGCTACTGTGAGTTGAACCTTTTCTAGAAGTTAGGACTCTTCAGAAAAAGTGTTCTGAATGCTTTCTCTTTTTGTAAATTTATCATCTGGGACTGAATAGACTGGGGATCAGACTTTTAAGTTGCCACCTCCTTTCCATTTATCACAGGTCATGTAAAACAAACCCAGATCTGTTGAGTTCAAAATTTTTTCTGGTGAGCCCTAATGCTGAAAGTGACAGATGTTGCTCTCTGGGACAGTTCCAACTCCCAAGCCAGAAGTGCAGCAGGCTTGTTTCCCCGAGCCACCTCTCCTGCCTACCCCCCTCGAGACTCAAAAATCAAGGAATGCAAGGCTAATTATGCAGTCTGTGAAAAGTGGATTTGGGCCAGAAGTTCCAAGAAGAACCACAATAAATTTACGCATATCAGTATTTTTAAAACAGTCAGTTCCTTGACAGAAAAGTGAATGTTGAGTGCAGGAGCTGCTGCTGAGAACAGCCACGTTCCTGAAACAGTTGGTGCCCGCAGTGTCAAAGTAGTTATTTAACATATTGAAAAGATACCAGAAGCACCTAAAAGAACTTGGGGGTTTCAGGTCAATGCCAACCCATGAAGATGAGGTATCTTGAAAACATATACTTGATCTCAGTAGTGTCTGAGGAGTAAGTACAGATCTGTAAACCCCATTGGTGCCATTACCCTGTGTTAACTGCAATACCTTTGAGAATGGCTATGAACTCTGTTGGAATGGATTTCAGTAGATAAACCCTGCACTACTGAAAGTAGAAAATGTATTCTTGCTAGGCTTTGATAAAAATCTATGAGGAATGTCACCAGGAAATTAAAACATTTCTTAGAGCCTAGTTTCTTTCCAGGATTCTTACTGGAGAAAGAAAATTTATGTGCTAGATATTTCCCAGGTGTTGAGATGATAGGAATGGAAATGTAAATACCTTACAAAGTTCAGCTATAATTTTGTTACCATTTTACACTTCATACCCAATCATTGCTTCAGTTGAGCAAATAGCTGACTTCTGTGTCCTGGTGACTGAAAAGTGATTTCTGAACTTTGGATGGAATGGTACCATTTGTTAATCATCCATGCAGCTGAGAACATGGAAACTCATGTGTGGATTATAAAAAAGTTAAGATAGACACAAACTTGAAGGCTATGAGGCTGTGGACTTCACATTGCCTGCATGGTTTGTACTACAGTCTCTTTTCCACAGTGGAGGACTGAACCTTTTGAAAAGTTGAGCTATTTAGTGAGAGAGCCTTACAGTTACTAAAAGTCCTTTTGGGCTGCTGCAGTGAATATGGTTACTCTAAGGTCCGTTTTGCAGCCTTCAAGTTATTTCATGGGACATGACCTAATCGACCAGGTTTTCCAGTAAGAACGAATATAAATACCCTGTTTTGGTGGTGCTGCTGCTACCAACAACCAGTGTATTATTCAGAAAGTCATGTAATTTGGCATTCTGTCAGTACAAACAGTTGGAGTGAAATGCAACTGTTTGCTGCTGGACTGTTCCACACATCACTTTTACATAGTAGTGATAAAACAACATTCTGAATTAGCTGGATAATGGCCTCAAAATTTGGATTAAATCAGTTATTTTACAAGGTGCTTTTTTTAACATCTTTTCTATGTTAGAAAACAACCAACCCAACAATGTGCCTTGTCTGATCAGTGCACCCAGAGTTCTGTTCTTTTGTGTCAACACGGTTTGACTTTTCATTTGACTATTGTGTTGTGGGTCCTTGCGGCACATAGGAGAGAAACCATCTTGTCTTGCCAATTGGTGCTTTGGATTTTTACCTGTTACCAGCAGTCTAGCAAATTTCTCTTTCTGAATATCAGCACTCCACTGGGACCTAAGAAGCTTCATCTACTCACTTCCAAAATGTGCTGGTCTCCAAGATCCACAAGGCAGCTGTGTGTCGTAGCAGCTGACCTGGCGTACAGCTGACCTTTGTGAAACGCTGTACACCTCATGTATAGCATGAGGGCAGACCAGCTTTGGATGGGGAGTACTGCAGTCAGTATAGATCACTATAGATGGTGCTGTTTAGCACTGCTGTCCCAGAAAGATAAAGATCACTCTTCACCTATGTGAATCTGCACCGACAATGCCCTTGAAAAATCAGGAATGTATCTTTGCACCTTTAATGTAGGCCAGTCTACATTCCTGATTTATCCAGCGCCAGCAACACCATGTGAGTTAGAGGAAAGTGGTGAGATAAAATTGATTTGTATATTTTTTTCTGGAATGGGTTAGGGGACACTCAGTTAATTTTGGGGAAGCTCCACTGAAAATATCTTGTGGCAGAGCAGTAACAGCATCTTGAATGACATTAGTCTCTGAAAAGAATCTCCACAACCTGTTTTTAATCCATTCAAATTATGATCCCAACTTCTAAATTTAAGGTTGTTTATATTTGTACAGTCTGTATCAGTATCTCTTTTAAGTTGGTAGTTCAGGTAAATAACTTAATTGTTAATTGTGTATGTGGTCAAGTGGTTTTCTGAATTGGACTCAGCTCTTTTTACTGCTTGTAGTCACATTATTTTTCCATAGTAGGAAAGGGTTGTAGAGCTGAAACATGGAATATTTAGAGTTGATGGCTATGTAAAATTTGAAAGAAAGTTTGAATGCCTGCCTGACATTAATATTGTAGGCCACCTTACATTCTTACGTTGGCACCTATTTTTTCTTCTGGTCATGCAGATACAAAAAATTACTTTCCTAGTCCCAGAAATAATTTGGGCAAAGAAATTTTATGTTTCCATAGGTTGTTAGTCAGATACCCTGCTGCTAAACCTGCAGCTTAATCAGTTGCTGAAATAAGATTCTCAGAGACCCATTTTAAGGGCACTAAATCAATAACAATAATTGCAACCATTTCCATTTCTCCAGTGGAGCCTGCTAAGAGTCTGTTTGGGACAGGGCCAGATTCCTTTAGACAGGTTGGGATATCATCTTCCTTCAAACCTGTCACTCTCATATGCTGTTTGTCAGCAAGTGCCTTGTTGTTCTGCAAGGTCAGATTTTAAATCTACTGTTGTAAAGCTTCTCTGTGACACAGAGAACATAACACTTTTGAACCAATGTGTGGTAGGAAGTGTTCTGGAGATGTGAGGTTAATGAGAAAGCATTTGCTGGTTTTTTATACCATGTGGAGAATGTAATTGTTGGTTGGTTTATTTTTTTGCTTTTAAGTGAGACATCAAAAAGGGGAATTTGTTCTGCTGTGTTGTGCTGGTATGTGATCTTGTTTTACTTATGTCTTTCTACTGCTGAAAATGCTGAAAATGTAGACAAACCCATTTATTGAGAGATTTCAGCAAGTCCAGTAAATGCTGCTGTTGTGTTTCTTTTTGTATTTCTTGCTTTTATAAAAAAGTGCAGATCAAAGACTCCTCCTTATCTGATGTTGATGCAAAGGCATTTAACATATTCATTGACTAGCTTTGGAAGAAAGTACAATTCAGAGTTCATCTTTGAAAATATGGCATTCAAAATGGAGACAATATTGACCAGTGGATACTGCACAAATCCAATTGAATGTACACAGCTGAACAATTTATAAGATATGAATTGGGATTGCAGACAGATAGACATTCTTCATAAAATATGTATTACTCCTTGTTCCTTTAGAGCAACCTCACAGCAATAAGGCTGAGCTGTAGTTTTTCCCACCAAAATGGTAAAATACACCAATGTTAATATCTTGTGTTGTTTTCTACCTCAATCTGACCCCAGCTACCTTTTCTTATCTCACAAATTCAGTTTATAACTGGTGAATCAAACACAAACAAGAAATGTCTTTGTCTTTATTATATTACAGCCTTTTACTCCCATCTGCTTTAACAGTACTGATAAAATTACTTCATTGTTTTCACCCTAGCAAGTAGGACTACACTACAGCTCAGTCACCGAATCACAGAATGGGTCAGGTTGGAAGGGACCACAGTGGGTCATGTGGTCCAACCTCCCTGCTCAGGCAGGGTCATCCTGGAACGCATTGCACAGAATTGCATCCAGAGAGTTCTTGAATATCTCCAGTGAGAGTGACTCCACAACCCCTCTGGGCAATCTGTTCTACAGTCACCTGCACAGTAATGAAGTTCTTCCTCGTATTCAGGTGGAATTTCCTGCGCATCATTTTCTGCCCATTGCGTCTTGTCCTGTTGCTCGGCATCAAGAAGAGCCTGACTCCATCCTCTTGACGCCCTCCCTTCAGATACTTATAGACGCTGATGAGCTCCACTCTCAGTTGTCTCTTCTTGAGGTTGAATAGGCCCCGCTTCCTCAGCCTTTCCTCATAAGAGAGATGCTCCAGTCTCCTCATCATCATTGTTGCTCTTCACTGGACCTGCTCCAGGAGCTCCATGTCTCTCTTGTACTGAGGAGCCCAGAACTGGGCACAGCACTCCAGATGTGGCCTCACCGGGGCTGAATAGAGGAGCAGGATCACCTCCCTCGACCTGCTGGCAGTGGTCATCCTAACGCACCCAGGTCTTGCCTATTCTTTAAAAAAAGTCTGAAGAACAACTGCAAATAGGAAATTAAAATAAAAATTTGGGGCAGTAGCCTGGAATAAGCATTGTCCACTGTGTATCTTGAGGTAAAAATTGTTGTTGACAGCTGGGAAAGACTTGGGGGCTCCGTTCTTTTTCTCTTGTTTGTTGTCATCTTGTATGCTTGAAATAATATAGAAGGATTGGGAATTTTAAAAAAGTTTAAAAAAAAAGTGTAGTATCTGAATGAAGAGATGGCTATTTAATCTTGGTAGGATATTCTTTATTTTTACAATAACCTTATAATTATTTTTGGGGAGTTAGTCTGATGCAGAAGCCTGCAACTGAACAGAATAGTGAGATTGGAATTTTCATGGCGTAACCTGCATTGCTTCTCCATTACTTCATTAGTCATTATTAAGAGGCTTGAAAATACTGTTCTGTGCCTTGAAGCTTCTTGAGAATAAAGGTAGTTGGCTATTCTTGCTGATTAGAGGTAGTATAAGAGCTGCTTGAAAAGGGGACATTTACTTTAAACTGGTTTTAGTCTTTCAAAGAAAAACCTTCTTAAAGAGTAGCCATGGTTTTTGATTCTCACTTTCCTCAGCTTCAATCCTGCTGTCTTCTTTTTAGCCACTAGAATGCTTTTGTGTGTTGTCATTCCACATTAGAGGACTCTAATCTCAAATAGCTTTGAGATAGGGAACAGTTTAGTAATTGGTGTTAATTTCCTGCCCTTCCTTCCATTTCAGTATAACGGAATTAAATTTAAATTCAACTAAATTTAGCTGCTATTTGTCCTGAAGGTCTATTCCCCCAGTTCAGTTAAAGATGACCTTTTTTGGTCCATCTTTTCTGCCATGTGTTCTAAGTTGATTTTTTTGTGTGTATGTGTGTATCTGCTCTTCTGTGTGTCTGCCCGTTTGTGCTGCAGTTCAGCAGCATTTGAGTTGTAGTTTTAGTCCAAGAAATTGTCCCACCGTTTTGCCAGAAACTGACACCAGCCATATGGTAAAATTGCAATTCAGTATCAGTAAACCCCTTAATTTCGGGAAATGTACCCAGAATTACTTTTATGATTAGTGGACAGGAAAGAAACCAAGACAGAGAAGTCATTTGAGTACTTTAGAAATCACTTTGAGGTTTTCAGACAAACATCTTAATGGCAGTGTTCTTGCTGCCAAATGCTCTTTTGCTTTTGCCTTCAGAATAGTTTGCATTAATAATGAGCAACTCTGCTTGGAAGTTATTCATGTGTTGCTCTGATGATACAACTTCGCAAAGCAGCGCCAGGCTGGGTGACAGACTGTGTGAACAAGTACATAAAGTGGTTCAGCATACCCTACTGCTAAGGCCTGTAGGTTTTCCCATTGGAAATGCATCCCAGCCCCACCCAGGGCCACATTCAGCAACATTGTGGATGCTGAAGAAAAAAGTATTTTAAGGCCATTTTGGACATACAATGCTAGGCTGTATTTTAAACCTGGTAGTTGTGCTATCCCTCTTCATAATAAATACACATGTGATACAGAACTTCTCTATGAAAAAGGATCACGAATCCTCTTACAGTGCAGAAGGAGACTAAACACTGCTTAAAACTTAACAGATTTGGATAATTTGAGGTTGGAATTCACCCTTCTTTTCAACAAGTAAGTAAACTAAGGTTGTGAGTATGCGGTAGTTAGCGCTTTCCAAGCTGGCTTGAAATCTCCACTGGTCTTAAGCATTGTGTTCTACTTTCTACATGTGCCTGCCTGTCCCCAGACCAGACCACGTATATTCTCTATAACAGAAGTCCTTGGGGTCAGTTTTACACCATCATCAACAGCGCTGCATACAAGGAGCTCCCCAGCTGCCCAGAACAACAACTGCTGAGGTTGTCTTTATGTAGCTCAAGGCCTTTCATCCATAGGAAGGGACTCTGAGGAGAAATAAGGCTTTCTAGTAGTGAACTTCAGTTAAGCCATGCTGGAGTGTTACTGTGTTGTGGAAAACTCTCCCGAGTTAACACACACTGAATTATAGGTACCAACAGTAAGAACCAGAAACCTCAACTATGAAGTCTAAAACAATCATTCAGTAACATTTATTTTAAGTAAACAGGAAATGTGATTACTGTACAGAAATAACTCCTTTCTTCCCAACTATCTAGGTGAACAAGGATTTTATCTAATAGACAAGAAGTAATATCCGATCACTAAATGCTGAAATGAGAAAAATCCAAATGGAATTAACTATAATGATAATTACTCACTGTAATAGCTTACTAGGGAGATAGTAAATTCATCACCACTTTAAGTCTTAAATTAGAAATACACTCCATCTTAGTTTAACACACACATTTAACAACTGCGGAACATGCAGCACAAGTGCAGCTACCAAAGCATGGTTGGCTGACTGTCTCTCCCTGGAAATATACACAAACAAGAACTGCTGTCACCTCCTCTCTGCTCCCACGGTGACACAGAGACAGAAAGTATTACCAAAATGCTGGCTAAAACCTGCCTAGTTTCAGTGCAGACTTGATTCTGTTTGTACATTCCTAGCCTTTGCTAAGTAGCCTTGCAACTGCATCTTTAAATTGAAGGGAGTATAATAAAGGGCCTGCCTAATTTTCTAAATTGAGAATTTTTCAGCCCTGGTGCTTCTCAAGTAATGTACCTAAAGATACTGGGTTTGTGTTGCTGGAAGTATGATCTAATGTTTGCTTTTGGCAGGAAACTCTTCCCTTCTTAGTATGCACAGAAAGCATAGTTTACATGAGACTGAAATATTAACAGATAGAAATGTGCTGTTCTAAATTGAGCAAACAAGAATGCTTGCACTGTATGGATAGCAATAGTAGTATAGGCCTCCTGTAGTAATCTAATTTGTGGGGAAAAAATAAGCAGGTATTCATTAATTACACAAGGTAAGAATTTTTTATTTGGAGAGGTAAAAATTTTTGTATAAGAACCCAAGTAATGGTACAGTTGTCCAAGTGGAAAGGTTAAGATGATGTAATTGAAAACTGTGTGCTTTACTTTTGTACCACAGAGGTACTTTCAATGAGAAAATAGACACTGCTTGATACTAAGTGAAGCACGCAGGATTATATGGAGAACTTGCCTGTTTTGTTTTCAATAGTTGTTGGAAAACTTGGCACCCTTTAAATAACTCAAAGCTTTTTTTCTGCTTTCCTTTTTCTGAGGAAAAGGGGAGAGAAGCCTTTCATTAGTTTCATATGATAGTTAACTTGTCACATTTTAGAGCTTAATTATTTTTCTTTAAAAAGTTGTTAGTGAAAAGACAAACCAGCCATCTTCTGTATAAGTTATTAATATAAATACTAAAAATAACATAATTATTTATATTAACATGGTAAGATCAACCATAATACTACTCTCCTCCTGCTGTGGATTGTTGTCTCCTATGATATCTTTCAAGAAATATAAATGAATTTATTTGAAATTGTATCCATTCAGTTGATGAAAACATAACACAGAATTAAAAATAAGGACTAATTTTTGTAATTTTTCCTCTTAGTCTTCACTTTCAGGGAGCTAAGAGATATGAACAGGGTTTGTGATATATAGACTTGAGCTCCCCACTTCTACAGTAACACTGTACTGGTATGTTAATAACTTGTCTGTTGGGATATGGCTTTGAGGAAAATGAGTTAGTATTATTTTTTAATACAGCTTTCTTATTACTATATGGTGGAGGCTTTCAACCATTTCCTTATGGGTCACTTTCACGTTTCCCTCTTATCTCTACCCCATCTTTGCCACAGCATCTCACAGTAATTCACATTTTCTTATGTGTCAAATTTTAAGGTAAAAGCGTAACTTCTGTAAGACATTATTCACTGATTATTTGCTATGATATTTTTCTTCTTTTTGAAACAAGGAAAATGCAGGCGTGTTTTGAAACACTCCAAATACAAGAATTAAGGTAATTAATTACTTATGGACAGATGTTTACAGAAAAAAAAATTCTCTGGTTTCCTCTTCCTATTATGTGTTGATTGCCTTAATCAGGACATCGGGTCTCCAATAATATATTTTATAACATGGTTCTTTGTGCTAGAGCATTAAAAACTGCTCCAGCTTCAACTCAGATTATCCCATCTTTTAGCCAGAGCAGTCCTTGTTTTGAGAATGCACAAAGAGTGAAGAAAAGTCCTTTGGCTTAAAGCATTAAGACTTGATGCTCCTCTTGCTATTGCCAAGAGAATCTGTCGAATCCATTTGAGCTGTAATACATCCAGGTTCTGTATTTGTTGTGTGTGTCTGAACTTTGCCGCTGGTTGTGTTGCTCATGGGAATGGGATGAATCTGTGTGTGCCCCACCTGTACACAGCAAGGAAGCGTATTGCACCTTTTGCAGCTTTTCCCACTCTACCCACAGTCACTATCTGTGAGGGTTAAGTGAACCTATTTCAGAGAGGTTGGGCTTTTACAGCAGTGGCTGCGAAGAGTTTTGTTCAGCCGCACAATACGTACAATACGTTATTTGTTTCTGAATGAAGAATTGACATGAAAAGTTAATGTTCTGTGATGATGTTAAATGTGCAGAAATGGAGATCACATAGAAACTCTATGGAAAAAATAAATTTAAAGAGAAGAAATGATAGATCCATAAAATGAAATAATTTATTTTTACACAAACAGTAACCCTTTTGAACAGAAAATGTTATCTTTGATTTAGCAGTTGAGTTTTAAAGAGGATTTGGATGCAGATGGAAATCTATATGTGAATGTAGCTGAAAGTCAGAAGAATGCAATCTGAATACTGGACTCTTCTTAGTGATATAAAATATCTTGATGTGTATAAAATAATTAGACATGATCATATATATTTTACCATAGTCTGAAGATCAAGTATGTGACCACTTGTAGCTCAGACTGTTTCTTCTAAACAGTGTTGATTGGCATTTCTTACAGGTGGTTTTGAGCAGCTGTTGTTCATGTTTTTTTTCATAACCTATCTCCTGTGAAAGTGTAATGGATAAAGTTGAAGAATTCTGGTTAAGCAGCATTTAATATTCAGTATAGGTGTGGGGTGCATTCAGCCTTCAACAGAGGTGGGAGATGCATTGATCAATTCTTAAGTTAGCAGTTCAACGAGTCTGGGGACTTACACTTTCCTTAGGGATTCCTTGCCTTCTCTTTTCCCCTACAACTGACTGCAAGTGTTAAGAAGCTTACTTGGGAATTGCCAAGTTAGACTCATTGACCAAGTTTAATGAGTTTTGCATGTTTGTGCAAAGCCTTACCACTGCACTGCAATGTTTAGGTGTTTGTCTAAAAAAATTTCTTTGAGGTTTGAGGCAGGTAGGAAAAACAACAGCCTTCCTCAGTGGATCTGCTGGGATTTAGCTGATTTGTGTCATTTTGGTCTCTGACCATGTAAATGAAGGAGGCACTGTAGCTAAAAACACAGCATTTCAGTTCTCTGGAAGTTAATTTGTAAATACACGTCTTCCTGCAAAATAGTAATAATCCTGTCTTATTCCTTATCTACCTTATATATGGAAATGATTGTATCTTCTGTATTAGCTGACAGTAGTTAATTCTGAAAGCACTTACATGACAGAAGGCAGCTTTAATGTTTTAAATCTCTCAGATAATGTGCATCCATCTGTTCTTTAGCAAATGCATCACCTCTCTGCATACTGATGATTTCTGATGTAGCACTGCTTGTAATTAAATTTTGATAATGTATTTTTACAGGTTTCTTGAAAAACCAAGTTAAGATAATTCATGCAAATGCAGAGTAAATGGAAGTCACTTATGACTGAAGCTAATTTCATGAATTGATGGTCACTCAAAAATGTAGGAATAATTAAAAATTTATAATAGTACTAGTGTACATTCATTTTTTTAATTCACTGGAATTTCATTTGGGTATAACAGTAACAACAGTGATATTTTTGTCACTTAAACATTTAGCAGATTCTTGCATTTGATTACTTAAGTGTTTAAATGCTGACCTTTTATGTTTGTTGCTTACAGATACAGATTGAAAGTATGTATTAAATTATTGAAACAAAGGCAGCATTTGCAGTTTTATCAAGTACATCCTAAACCAATAATTGATGCATATATAATGCTGCTGATACTGAAAAAATGCAATTAGAACTTTTAAGCTTCATTCATGGCTACTTAGAGAATCGTTTGTGGTGGAAGCTAAAATTGCTAGATTGTGATACTGTAAGGCTCTTGTTCAATCTCTTTTGTTTTTTACTTTTTAATTACTAATTTTTACATTATTTAATGCTTCAAAATTTCCAAGACTTTTCTCTTTTCATGAGAAAAGAAGATTGCAGTGTTGTCTTGTCCATAATGCCTAAACTATGTCGCAAGTCTGATAAATAGGTTGTATTAATGTCAGATTATATATGCAACTGAATTTGGCATTTGTCGAAATGTTGTTATTAAACATCACTCCAATATGCTAAGGTTTCTGGGTTTTGGGGAAAAACTTTAAGTGAAAACATTTATCTTACAGCACACTCTTTGTGGCATCTTTCTCAAGTGCTGCTTACTGCATATAGAAAATGAAACACATTCGCTTTCGATGCCTCTTGAACATAAGAACAGAGACATTAGCTTTTGGGTTGGGTCATGTGCCCTAAGTGTCCTAATGCTTTTCTTCCACTGGTGAAAACAAGTCAGCACATTCCATTGAATGTATGCAGCTTAATTGTCTTTTAGTATTAGCTTCTCATTCACTGATTGGAGCTAATCACTAATGGATGCTTTCTTTGGACACAATATTTCAGCTTTTGACCTTATAAGGTTTTATTTGGGGGAATTGTCATCCAGGTAGATATATGGAAACTTGAGAACTGTGTCTTTGGGTTATAAGTAATGTTTCCCTGAGGAAGACAGGTGCAGAGAGTTACAGAATTCCAACTAGGAATCCACCTCTAAATACGTTTCTGTGGCTTTTATAGTACAACACACTGAAAATTTTCATAGAGCTATGGTTTCTGATATTTTGTCCCTACTTATCAATAAGATGAATGTTTTTACAATTGTCATGAATCAAAGGTGGCTCTACACACGATGACAAAGCTACTTGTTTTCTCTTTGCACACTTTTTCATGGACAGCCTGTGTATGTACAGTGAATCTGATTACTTGTTGAGTTCATGTCCAACTTCACCTACTCAACACATTGCTTAAATCTAGGGAAACTACAGTCTGGATTCACCAGCCTCAAAGGCTGTATATGTATAGCTGGAAATCTAATATCAAATATCTAATTAGTATGTGTTATATCCCTCTGTTCTTATATATTGCTTGGATGAACATGTGTAGCTGAATATGTGGATAATTTGGAAATTGCATTAGTATTTTTCAGTTTCTATTAATATGCACCTAAATTTGACCTCTTTGTAACTTCTCAGAGTCTCATTTAACAATTATTGTAGCTTCTTAAGAGTTTTACTGCTAACAGTGATTTTTTTTCCAGGTGAGGTGTGTGCCATTTCTGGGCCACATGGGCTGGTTAGTCTGCTTCTGACCACTGGGCATCTCTGTGGCCAGCTTAAGAATTGGCAGTGATAAGGCTGTATTCTTTAATTGGTGTTCTCTTTTTTATTTATCTGAAAGAAAATTAGAGTGACGAGAAATGAAACTTTCAATTATACCTGAAAATATGCCTGCTCTTAATGTGTAAGCCCAATAACAGTTCACTTGTGAGTAATATATAAAGTCTGTAATCAAATGAGAAGGAAAATAAATGGCATTGGAAATTATCTGTGTCCAATTAGACAGTAATTTCACATACTTGGATCTTCTGTTAACATGAATGCTAATGGTTCTCGTGGATTCTCTAGGAGGGCAAGTAGTTCCTCTGAATTTTGCGGAATGTGGTGCTTACAGAGACCATTAGACTGTTTGACAGAAGAAATAATTCTCTTGCTAGAAAGTTGCCTGCAGTTTGTTTGGGTTTTTCTAGTTTTGTGTCAAGTAGAAATTATTCCTTGTTTCCTGGAATTTGAAGTTGTCAGGAATAATACAATGAAATAGGTTTTTACTGCTTTATCTAATTAAAAACTAACTTTTGTAATTTTCTACTTTTTCTTTATCTCTTTAGAATGTGAAAGCATTTGCATCTTCAGATAGCCTAGCCAAGGTCCAAGAAGTAGCAAGCTGGCTTTTGGAAATGAATCAGGAACTGCTCTCTGTGGGCAGCAAGAGGCGACGAACTGGTGGATCTCTTCGAGGTAATGCTTCCTCAAGCCAAGTAGATGAGGAGCAGATGAATCGAGTCGTAGAAGAGGAAGAGCAGCAGCAAAGACGACAACAAGAGGAGCAGCACATTGGGAGGAATGGGGAGATAGGAGGAGAAGAACCTGGATTTGATGACAGGCATGAGTCTCAGCCGGAACAGTTAGAAGAAAATAATAATAGACTTATTACAGTGGATGAAGAATCCACTTGTAATCAAGAGGAAGATGATGATGAACATGCTGGTGATCAAGAGGAGGAGGTGGAAGAGGAGGAGGAAATGGATCAGGAGAGCGATGATTTTGATCAGTCTGATGACAGCAGTAGAGAAGATGAACATGCTAACAGTAACAGTGTCACAAATTCCAATAGCCTCATGGACTTACCCATTCACCAGTCATCTCCATTCTACATGAAGACAAAGGTGAGAAGCTACTTTTTTTTTTGTGTGTGTTCTTCAGCCTAATTAACTTCAGATTTTGGAAAAAAAATTGCATATTTAACATAATTAAATTTTTACAATGAAACAAAGGTTTTACTTCCTAAAGAGATTATGATGAATAATTTATGCAGTCCACAAAAACGATGCTGTTTTAACTGTTAGTAATCAAATTATTTGCATGCATTTGACATGAGTAAATACCCCTGTGCATTTTAAGGAATAGAACTCTTGATGGCTACGTTCAGAAGACTAAGGTGTTTCTTTATAAATATTTTTACAAAAGACCCTCCTGGCATTTTTTATATTTTCCTTCTCCAAGCAGGCAAGAAGGAAAGTAAGAAATCATACATATGAGGCATTCTGTGAGAAGATCTGGTTCATTTAGATGAAAACATTGTAATGAAAAAAAAGGTTGGAAAACCGTGAAACAGAAAGTTTTTGCTTCCATCCAGGTTCTAGTGAGTTTGTGGACAAAATACATGTTAAAAAAATGTGTGTTAGGCAGTCATTAAGTTACATAATGTCTGCTTGTGAGGACCTTGTAAATTGTGTGCTGATGGTTGAGAACTTGTGATTTGCAATAAGAATCTGGAAATTAACTTTCATATCTTTTTTTCTATTTATGTAATCTAATGTTTTACATTAAAGTAAAAGGTTTTGGTGTATTGGCTGCAGTGTGCGTTAGTAGTTCGCTATATTTTCCAAATTCGTCAGGAAGGAGGACTTCCGTTAACTCAGCAGCAGCAAAACCTGAAAGAATAATGAAAGCAGTGATACTTACTAATAAGAAAGAAGAGCAGGCCAGTGTGCTTCTGGAAGAATGTTGTTCCTAAGCCTGTGTACTAATTTTTTTTGTTTAATCATTCATTGATTAAATGAATAGAACACCTAGCTTCCTCTCATCATTCAAAAAGCAAAACCCCCTCAAATTTTTAAATTTTCCTTAAAAAAAATAATTAAAACCTGATGTAAAACAAAACAAAATAACAAAAAAAGTCAGTTAACGTAGGTTAACAGGTTGAGTATGAGCAAAAACATACAGAGATGGATAATCAGAATTGAAGATGCACCTGAACAGGTAAATAGGTTAAACATTTCTTTCTGGGATCTGCAGCAATATGTTTTTGTTAATAGCATTAGTATGCAATTCACTTGAATGTTTAAAGTATCAGAGCTAACATCTTTGAATTTTGAAAAGTCATAATGTTTTTGCATGAGTTTTTTGTAAATTATATAATTTTATGTCTATAATTCTACTCTTCAAGGTACTGAAATATATGCTTTCTAATTTGGAATGAAATACTGCCATATTTCATATCATTGAATTGGCTTTTTACAACTGAAATTATTGTTTTTATTTCTCTTCGTTGGTTTTGTTGGATTTAGTATGATTTATTGA
Organism: Corapipo altera; assembly: GCF_003945725.1. Classification (NCBI taxonomy): domain Eukaryota; kingdom Metazoa; phylum Chordata; class Aves; order Passeriformes; family Pipridae; genus Corapipo; species Corapipo altera. The sequence continues at coordinate 19,542,247 of NW_020884876.1, forward strand.
CTATCATATGTCCAGTATGGACAATATTTAATGTAGGAAATTCTTACACTCAAAAATATATTTTTAAGTCTCTGAATTGGAAACTTGTTGAAGTGCTTTGTAAATAACTGCACTCAAATTATGTACAGACAGAGCAGAGCATAATTTTCGGTGGTGGTCAGTTCTGAAGCTTTTTTTTATTGTCTTCAATGATGAATGCAAGTTTTTTCTTTCTTTTTTTAATGCGTATTTGACACAAACTGAAACAAACTGCTTTAGCCTGAAGGAAGCCCTCTGAAAGATGTGCACAATTTCTATGTGGCCTGATAGTTGCTCTGTGTATTGTTTTGATGCAGTGCTGGTCATTTTTGTCTGTGCTCTGTCCCCAAGCTGTGCTTCTGCAAGAATTGTTGGGGAGCCAGGTAGCAAACTGTATTTAGGAATTGTTCTTGATTCATGGTGCAGCTCTGTTTTAGGTAGTTTTAACTGTGTACCTGAAGGATCAGCACAGGTTAGAAAGCTGCTTGAGCTGGCACTGCTCAAGGTCATGATTACACAGTAAAACTGATAATGCCACATTAATGTTGCCAATTCATTAATAAACCAACATTTAACCAGAGGAACGCATTCTGTGTTAAGACGTTTTATGGAAATATATCTATGCAAGCATGAATCAATTACCAGAGTCAAAATAAGCACGACTAATTGATATGCTACTTTTGAGAAGAAAAAGGAGTGTTAGTAGACTCATCAGCTGTATTTATGAGTGATTTCTGGTTCTACCTGTTGAAGATTAGACTCATCCTAAGAGATTCAAACCTGGTAGACTTATTTTTAGCATTTCAGGTATGTTTCTTATCATATGTATTCTAGTATGGTCTCTTAACTCTGGCTGAATTACCTTGCTGTGTGCTGTACTCTATGAAACTTGCTTTGTGCCACCACTATGGGCAGTGATGGCTGAATCCCCTGCTTGATTTTTGTGTGTTAGATGTAAACCTGGCTCCTCAGCAAGCATTCCCAGTGCAGCACAGTTTGGTCTTGTTTCATGACTACATAATACCAAGAGATACCAAGTGATACTCAACAAAATAGCAACTGCTACTGCCATAGGTGTCGTTACGCAGCTCATCTTAACTTTTGGATATATTTGTTCTTTTTCCTTCTACTTTTTACTCCTTTCCTCATAAACTACTGAGTAAAGTTTCTCTCTAATCTGACTTTCTTTTGCTTATTGGCCTGCAGAATCCTGTGTGGTTAAGGAAGGAAATGTTCGTTTCCTGCATAACACCACAATGTACCCTGCTTGAGTTTGCTGCCTGTCACCTGGGCTTCCACTTGGCAGCAGCAAGCTCTCTGTGTTTTACCTGATAAACTTAATCAGAGGCATAAGCCCCATGTATTTATATAAAAACACATTTTATAGATATATTTTCTGTAATGTTTATATAGTACATATAAAATGATATAAAAGTGTTTTCCTCATAATACCTCTCTGTGCAAATAACTGAGATAATTGCTGCCATCATGTTGTGAAAATGTTATGATAAGGGCGAGTGCACTTGAAATGAGAAGGCCAGTGGTTCACAAGAGTCTTCATTGCATTCACCAGCAACACCCAGGCATCCAGAAGGATCCTTGTGGTTACCTGTTATGATTTCCTGCATAAAATGTTAGGCTACTCTGTATTGATTTATATTTTTAGAAAATGTCACTGTTTGAAAACAGGAAACAGTTCAGCAAGGAAAATCTATCTCATGCCTAGGTTAATAGTTTTTTGTTATCGTCGGTGTTTAAACTTCTGCACCTTTACTCTGCTCTGCTTTCTTCGTGTCATCTGACATTTTCTGACCATTACAATTTTATTATTTTCATATTGTATTGAAGAGCTATTTAACAAACATGGGTTTTTTTCCTGCATACATAAAACAATCAATGTCTTCCCTGAAAAGTCTCTTAAATGTAAATAATACAGACACCGTGTCCATTAGGCATATTTTTTCCATTTTTTGTTCTTGTTATGATTCCTGTTGGTTCCTGAACACTCTCTGATTGGGGAACACCCATCTTGAATTGTAGATATCTTTATATCTTGATCAACGATCTGGATGAGGGATTGAGTGCACCCTCAGTCAGTTTGCAGATGACACCAAGCTGAGTGGAAGTGTTGATCTGTTGGAGGGCAGGAAGGCTCCATAGAGGGATCAGGACAAGCTGGGTCCATGGGCTGAGGCCAGTTGTATGAGGTTCAACAAGACCAGGTGCTGGATCTTGCTCTTGGCTCACATCAACCATATACAGTGCCACAGGCTGAGAGCAGAGTGGCTGGAAAGCTTCTTAGTGGAAAAGGACCTGGAGGTGCTGCTTGCCAGCAGCTGAACATACGCCAGCAGTGTGCCCAGGTGGCCAAGAAGCCAATGGCATCCTGGACTGTATCAGCAATAGTGTGGCCAGCAGGACCAGGGAAGTGATGTCCCTCTGTACTCGGCACTGGTAAGGCCACACTTCAAATCCTGTGCTCAGCTTTGGGTCCCTCATTACAAGAAGGACATTGAGGTGCTGGACTGTGTCCAGAGAAGGGCAACAAAGCTGGTGAAGGATCTGGAGCACAAATCGTATGAGGAGTGGCTGAGGGAGCTGGGGTTGTTTAGCCTGAAGAAAAAGGAGGCTCGGAGAGGACCCTATTGCTCTCTACAAGTTCCTGAATGGAGGCAGTAGTCTGATGCAGGTTGGTCTCTTCCCCCTGATAACAAGTGACAGGACAAGGGGAAATGGCGTCAAGTTGCACTAGGGGAGGTTTAGATTGGATATTAGGAAACACTTCTTCAGGGAAAGGGTTGTCAAACACTGGAATTGACTCTGCTGGAAAGTGATTGAGTTACTATCCCTGGATGTACCACTTAGGGGCATGGTTTAGTGTTGGACTTGGTAGTGTTAGATTACTGGCTGGACTGGATGTTAGAGGTCTTTTCCAACCTAAAGGATTGTATGATATCAGAACTGAGATTAAAACTCAGTAGCAACTGCGCCAATAGTTAAAATTTGTTTATGCAATATATTTACCCGTTTATATATCACATTATTCCATGCATTGAGATTCAGTGTTTGACTGATTTGTTTGACTCATGCAAGCCTTTTTCAGAGAGCTTTGTGTTGTATAAGGTTGGCCTGTGTCCTTTGTACGTGCACATGAGAATTGACACTTGGTTGTATAAAGGGTTTATTTTTCAGTGGTTTTTGTATTTGTGTGGAAGGTAGCATTAATTTTTTATACTGAGGAAACTAAGATTGCACTCGGCAGTTTGTGCAGAGTGAAGTGAAAAGGGACTCCCATATAAAAGTTTGCAGTTATTGTCAGCATTATTAATAGACTAGAAGCTTTGTAGCTAAAGGGGAAAATTAAGCATGGTTACAGAACTACTGATCCTTGGAAGCACATTTTTGTTTTGTGTACAGGCAGTACATGCAATTGAGAGAAGGTTGCAATACTATCTGTAGATGGGGGTGGTTTGTAAGTGTGTGTTAATATTTTTCTCCTCTGAGCAGCAGAGGGGGCTGCTATTGCTTTGCTGCAGTCCCATGCAGACTTGAGCAGTGTTCCTTTGCAAAGGTTTTCCTTGGTCCTGCAACTAAAAGCCTGAAGCATGTTTTTTAAGTGTAGGGAATAAATATAATTGGAACAGGAGGTCTCAGGACTGTTTATTTGTCAAGAAATCTGTTTCCACTATAGAAAATGATGCAGGAATATTTTCTTTAAAAGAATAAGTATTAAACTTGGCTTGTGTGATTGAGAATGCAATGTATAGTTCTCTGCTCTGAGTGCTTTCTCAGGAGAAAAACTTCATACTACAAAACTTTCATCTGTATTTTTTGTGGGGATCACGTGTAAGGTATGTAGATTCTTCATGCCTTTCATCTCCAGAATTGCCTAACAGTTAATGCTAAAAGAATTTTAAGCTAAATAATAAATTTGCCTAAAGATGTGTCAGAAAGAGGCTACATTTTAAGAATTGCTCTGATTGTTAAAAAAAAAAAAGGGTTGAGAACCCCCCCAAAAAGCAGTGGCAATTTAATTTTTTTTTCATCTTGCTTCTTCCTGGGATTCTTCTTTTTAATTGAAACTTCTTTCACATCACTCTCTTTTAAAGCTTAGCAACTGGCAAATTTTCTTCTCCCTTGGTTATTCTGAACTACAGCACTAGAGTACAATGATTTAAGATAAGTAAATTATGGAGGATAAAAAGTAAATGGTCTTTACATTTATTTAGTCTTGTTCAACTTATTCATGAGTGACTGGATGAAGGGAGAGAGTGCACCCTCAGGAAGTTTGCTGATGATACCAAACTGGAAGGTGTGGCTGATACAGCAGCAGGCTGTGCTGCCATTTAGAAGGATCTGGACAGGCTGGAGAGTTGGGCAGAGAGGAATCTAACGAAGTTCAACAAAGGCAAATGCAGGGTCCTGCACCTGGGGAAGAAGAACCCCTGCACCAGTACAGGCTGCTTGAAAGAAGCTTTGTGGAGAAGGACCTGGGGTCCTGGTGGACTACAAGCTATCCATGAGCCAGCAAGCTGACCAAGAGGCCAGTAGTGTCCTGGGGTGCATTAGGAAGAGCATTGTGAGCAGGTCGCGGGAGGTGATCCTGTCTCTCTACTCAGCCCTAGTGAAGCTTCATCAGGAGTGCTGTGTCCAGTGCTGGGCTTCTCAGTACAAGAGAGACATGGAACTCCTGGAGTGGGTCCAGCGGACTGGATGAAGGGACTGGGGCATCTCTCTTAGGAGGAAAGGCTGAGGGAGCTGGGTCTTTTCAGCCTTAAAAGAGATAATTGTAGAAGAGGGGATCTTATCTATGCATACAAGTACTTTAAGGGCAAGTGTCCAGAGGCTGGGGCCAGACTCCTTTCAGTGGTGCCCAGTGGCAGAATAAGGGGCAATGAGCACAAACTGAAACACAGAACGTTCCATCTGAATATGAGGAAAAACTTCTTTCCTTTGAGGGTGACAGAGCACTGGAACAGGCTACCCAGAGAGGTTGTGCAGTCTCCTTGTCTGGAGATATTCCAAACCTACCTGCACGTTATCCTGTGCAACCTGCTCCAGGTGAATCTGCTTTAGCAGAGAATTGGACTAGATGATCTCCAGATGTACCTTCCAACCAATCTATGATTCATTCTGTGATTTAGAACTGCCAGTCATAATTACTTTTGCATTACCATGAGTTTGGTTATTTTCAAGCAAGTTTTGCTGCTTTAGAATATATTTTCTTTTTACTTTTCCAATACAGAACCTTATTTTTGTAATGGACGGTAATCACATCAGAAATATTCATACTTGGAGATGAGTATGAATCAACAGTTTTAACCTTTGATTTATTTCTCATTTATATACTCTACAGTTTAGTGCTAATGATTCCAAGCATGCAGGATCATTTGGAAAGGTTATGCAACTGTCATTAAGATGTAGTTTGTTAAATATTAGAGCATCCATGGAAGGAATGCAGATTTTCCTTTTCTCTGTAGATAGCAAGGTTCTTGCCCATCAGTACTAACCTGCAACATGCTTTACTATAAATATCAATGCTTTGTTTGAAAAATACTACTTAATTGCTGTGTTTTTACTTGGCTGTGTTAAGTTATGGTTTCATTTGCTGCCCAAAGGCTTGCAGGGGTCTAGTTGTACTTTTGTCATTTCTAAGTAGAATTGTTCCTACACCTTCACTTGCAGATAAAAGTGATATTAAATTATTGCTGCTCTGCTAATTTTCCCTACTTTGTAAGTGAATCTTGAAGCTTGCTAGTAGATACACGGGCTCTACTCTATGAGTAATGCGGTTATTCCTCGTAGAGTTTGTTGCTTATCTAAGAACTTGGCTATCTAGTTTAGCTTTCTCATGCAAAGTTCTTGAAATATTTAGTAATTATATTTGACTGTTATGTTAAAATGTCACAGTCGAATTACAGGAATTTATTCTATAATAAATTCTAGGGTTTTTTTTTTCCTTTATGAAGGGTGTCTTACCACTTTTCAGTATGATTTTTACAAATATTATAACAGAATTAAAGGACAGTGATAATATATAATTTGTGAAGTAGGTGTGTATAGAGAGTCTGTGAAGGAAGACAAGTACTTTAACAGAAAACATTGATTCTGACAGTTTGTGTCATAGTTTGGACTACAAAATTCTATTTAATAAGTAGATTTTAATTCATTTTCTATTTTCCCTTCACTGCAGAAAGATGCATTTTTTATTTTTTTTAATGTGGAAAGAGGTAATGCTCATTTAGCTTCTTGTTACAGAGAGTGCTTACTAGACTGAGGTCCTAGCTGAGTAATATATAAGCAATTTTCTACTTCTATACCAATAATTGAGGTCAGTCTTTAAACTCCAGTCAAGGGATTGATGTCAACTAGCCACACTGGAAAATAAACTTACAGAGCTTTGAATTGTGCCAGTTTTCTCTGTAGAGGTATTTGTCAATGTATAATTGCACCTTCTTTGCAGTGAAGCCTACATCTCAGTGTACACCTTCTGTCTCCTGGTGGTTCTTACCAGAAACGTCCAGTAGTTTCTCCTGAACATATGTGTAATTCTTTTGTAGCTCTAGTGGTTGGCTGTTCACAGATAAATTTATGGCAGTATCCTAAAGCAGAAAAGATGCCAGCCACCTTGGACGGGGGGGCCAGAAACCAACTAAAATATTTGAATTGTCCATTGGTTGCTTGGCTTATGCATTGCTCCCTAAAGGTAAATATTGGAAAGGTTCTTGCCCATGTTACTCAAACTGCTATATTGGTTTACTTTGTGTAGAATAAATTAAATTGATGCCTTCAGGATAATTACATGAAGCATGTCATGTTGTCACATAGGCTTTGAAATTAGTGTTGCTTAGGCATCTACGTGGTTTTTGCTCTGCATCTTTGTTCTCAAAATGAGAATGAGTGTGCCTGGGTTTTTTTTTAAGAAAAAGAAATAAAAATTGCAGTAATGCTATTTCAACTCACCAATTATATGACAAAAACATTATGAAGTAGAAATCATGAAAACATGCTTCAGAATCCCTTCGGTATGCTTACTCTGTTGGATGTATGGCTTGTCTAATGAATATATTTGGAAACTCTGCCCTACTTAAATATATAATTTTTTTCCTTGTGTTGTTCTTGACTGTATGGGACATGCTGTTGCCTGATGTGATCATTAGCCCAAATATCTCCAGTCTGTAGTAATACAGCTGTATTTACTTGAGCGTTTATCAGTGGATGCTGTTGCTCTGAGTGTCTGTTTTAAGCTGCTTCTCTTTTTGGAACTTATCTGAAGTTGGTATTAGTAGTTATAAAACTTGATGCAAGTGGTGAATCAAAGTGTGGAGAAAGGAAAACTTTTGCTGGTGAGTTAGTTTTTGGTTTTGTTGACGCCGCCCTTTCCAAATGGTTGTTGTTAAATATTCTTTTGTCTGTGAATTTAAAGTATATGTTTAAGAAATATGAGTTATGATTAGGAAATTTCTTTCATTTTCTGAAGTTTATACTTATAAAGTTACGAGATCTGAAATTAGCTTAGGGGGGCTGGAGGAACAGAAGGTGACCTGAGGACCAGAACTACGTTTAACAGCTGCTGTGGGACTAACATTTTTTCCTGATGCATTTCTTGCTCACTGTAATCTGCAAAATAGCAGTATGTCCTTTATTTCTGTAGGAGACTTTTCATTGTCTGCAAAACATGTTGCTATTCAGCAAACCGTGCACAGTGAAGTCATTTACATACCTTTACAAATTCTTGAATATAAGGAGAAAAACTAGACAATGTGAATTTTTAGGCTAGTTTAATCATTTTTGAACAGGCAGAATGCTTAAAATAAGTGTTTGAATAGACAGCATCTAATGTCCATTGACAAAGGATGATTTTTGACACATGAACTGTTCTTCTTTGCTAGTATATGGTATCTGATCTGTGTGTGAAGCTATGCTTGTGCAGTAATGATATAATATGCATTTTGTGTAGACTCATTGATCAGCTATTGTGGTTTGTTTAGGTTGTGTGTGAATGTTTTACAGTTTTGTTTATTGGTGAAGTTTCTATGAGAAAAATCCCTGTGAAAACTGGAACCAGTGTTTCTGTGAACAGTTTGTTTTGTCACAAGCATCTTCTCCCTTCTATTCAATAATGTGGTTAATGAACATGCTGTCTAAACTCTAACTTCATGCAAAATTTGTGAGAGTTCTCCCCAGTCTCTCCTGGACCAACAAGTTCAGGAATTCACCAACTTACTGTAAAATGGGCTTTACGTTAAAAAAACTTTGTATGGTACAACTTCTGATATAATGTTACATATAGTTAATTGGTGTTGAAATTTTAAAGGTTGAAGTCATGAGTTCTTGTGCATAGATAGGTATCTCGATAATAATTACTGGAATACAAGAGAAAAGCATTGCTGTTGGGCATCTCTTCTGTGTCATTTCTCCTTTCTTCTACTCTTTCTAATTTTAAATTTTGTTTCCTTAGTTTGTAACAACAAGAATTGGGAAGAGGGAGAGGATCTGACAAGGACACAAATACTAAGGAAGTGCAGAGATTTCTATCCCAAGTCGAGGTGGTCCAAACTAACTATTTCTTCAAAAACCTTATTTCTTTTGATTTTTTTCTTACTAAAAGCTCATGTTTTCTACTGACTTTATTACCTGACCATACATTGCATAGTATGAAAGGAGCAAATTGTGAATTTTAGTAAAATTCAGTATAATTCAGTCTTGGAAGACAGTGGCTATGCTTTTCAGCTATGTCATGACATATTACTCAGTTAATGCTTATAGTATCTTAACACATTTGTTCTATCCCTGGCGCCTCAGGTGAAATGGAAAGTGTACTTATTGCCACCACAGATTGCCAGCAGGGATAAATCCCACCTTATTCATCATCAAAAGTCATTACTACTTAAAGTATTAGCAACATTTCCTGTAAATGCAAATCACATTCTTATCCAGTCAATGTTTAGAAGAGGAGACCTTTTGTTCTTCTCAAATTACTGAGTGTCCCTTAAGGATTACCCAAATGTATAGGGTACTAAAAAAAATTAAAAGACAACAAATAATAAACATAGTTTTGCCAACATCATAATTCCTTCAGTATGATCCCTTGGTCAGATTTTCTAAAACACACACCAAAAAAATTACTTAATTAAAATAAATATGTAAAAATAAAGTTAAGAAACTGGGAGTGACGTGGCCAAATGGAAGAAATCAGACATAAAATCATTCAATATAGATCATTTGTTCTTGCCAAGTGTAATAATGTTGTCCCTCAAGGGTAAGCTGGACTTCATCCAAAGCAAGGACACTTTCAATTGTTATGCGGAGGCACTCACCCTTCCACACAGTGTTTGGCTTTGATGTAAACCACTAGTATTCCATGCCCTAGAGCAAGTATGCAACACGCAGGTGTGCACATGTATCTGTTTTGGAGGACAGGCTGTTGACAGACTCTGACTCTCTCTACGCTGTACCAGGCAGAATTTGGTGCTGCTGCGCTGCCTTTCTTTGTTGGCGGGGTTTGAAGTCTGAATATCAGACTGCCAGTAAACTCAAAGCTGGACTTAGTTGACCATATACAAAATGAAAATTCTATTAAATACTTACAAGTGTTTTTAATTATAAGTGAAATTTGAACAAAGCCAGTGTTTGTGAAATAAAAGTACAGGCAAGGCTGCCCTTTCCTCAAAAAAAAAAAAAAAGGTGGAAAAAAGGACAGACAAGTTAAAGATAAAGGTGGCAACCATACCAATCAAGAGTGCCAGCTCTTCGACGTACTACCTGCTTTTTTCCTGTGGTCTAGGCATTCTTTGCTTTACATATCTTGAGCTTTATAAATAACCTCACACCCTTTTGCAGTATGCTGTTACCAGCTGAAAAGGATTATATAGCTTAATTTGGTGCTATCAGATGAATGCCATCGTAACAATCAGTTGTTCCATTTGTTATATTTATGTATTTACGTGTATTTTACAGTGCTAGTAAGAAAAATAGTCTTGTATCAAAATAGACCTTGATATCCATATTGTTTCAAACATACAAATTGGAATACTTTGCATTGTTCAACCTTTTATTTTGGCACTAGGCAATATAGCTAATCTGGAGAGTTACTGTGTTGTCAGGTTTGGTTTGGTTTTTTTTTTCTTAATGCTGAATAAATGGTATGTGGACAGAATTTCACTACAGAAGAAAAAAATACTTCGGTGTGTTAAGTGGCGGAAATATTTTAATGCCTATCTGATATTTTGGGGATTTTTCCTGTTCCCATTTAATATGTAGAAAGAAAGAAAAGTCTAAGTCCAGACATAATTTTTGGCAGTGCTCTTTATACATTATTCAGAAACTGGTAATCATGTTTTTAATATTTTGGTACTGCCTTGTTTATTTTTGTATGTGTAGGTATGTAAATAGAGAATTTCTCATTTAAAGCCTTGCATTTTACATGGAAGGGTGATACAGTTATAAGAAAAGCTGAATTTTTCAGTATGAAAAATAATTTTTTTGTTTCCTTCCATTTTCGTAAAAGCAACCTCCTTACTAAAAAAGCCACCCTCTTTCCCTTCCCCCAGCTTATCCTCAGCTGGGAATTTAATGTGCATTTTAATCCAGCATTAAATATTGCATGACTTCTCTACCTGTTGCTGTAGTTCTTAATTCTTAGCTTTATTTAAAGGTGCAACAACAGCATAAGTAAGTGGTCAGCAAATAAATTCCTGCAGAGCAGCTGTAGCAATTCTTTTTAGCAGCTGTTACAACTCTGACTAGACCGAAGAGTTAAACTTGCTTATCCAACAGGTCATGTTATAGCCAGTGAGGCAGACATTTCTGGAATATTTATAAAATGCAAGAAGATGCAGCTGGATTTCTGTTGCATACCTAGAATATTTTCTGAAATGTTTAATGAAGAAATGAAGATACGTGCTTTAAAAATAGTTTTTTAAAAAGTGACAATGACAACAAGACCTCATAGTACAGTAAATAAAGTAATAAAGTTATGGGAGCTGTGGAATAAAGCGAAATAATAAAGGTCTGTAGTTTCAAGTGGTTATTAGACACTTACAGGCATGTCTAAATATGGCAGGAATTATTTTTTTAGATACTCATCGTTAAGTATTTTTTTGATTATATGATAGTATCATTAGTATTGATATTATATAGTCTTGTCAATATGCAGTTTACCAGACAGTCTATGTTGTTTTCATAAACCATGCATGTGACCTTACAAAAAGTTAACTTGTGCAAATGGTCCCTTGTAATTAGTCAAGTGCTCTATTGCACTAGTACCAGTGTGACTGAGGGCAGAGCTGCAAGTACCTGCATGTTCCCTTCCCTTTCTTTTGAGATGAAATTCTGTACTTGGTGAGATGCCTACGAAGCTTTTATCATTGATATCTCTTCAGGACCAGTATTGGACAAAGGGAACTGATTTAATATCTCGTTGCCCAAAGATGGAGGTCTTGACTACTCTTCACTTCTAAACACTCTTCGTCTCATCATGCATCTGGCTACTTTGTGAACCGTTTACAATAGTGGAAAAATAACTTAGCAACAACAAAAGTTGAGGATTTTCAGGTATCCTACTTACTGGAGTTATATTAGAGTTCACAAACCTGACAAATTTTACAACCAGTTTAAGGAAGAGTTTGGAAAAAATGGCCAGAGCAAGGAAGAGGGAAGGGCTAGCTGCCTCCTTTTTGCTACTAGAATCTCCAATTAACCTTTTTGTTTCCTTTTAGCTGCAAAGATCACCTGTGGGATTAAACAGATCCAGTGGAGATCTGTTATTTTTTTGCTCGCTAACATTCAAACTCACTTCCATTCGTGGTTGCAATTAGAAATTGTAAGTAGTGAACCTTTGCTGTTGATTAATCTGACTAACTGCTGGGCTCCCCAGCAAGCAAGACTGATGCAGTTAAGTGCCATACACAAGTATAAAATGCAGTAGGTCAAGTTTGAGTCTCATTTTATTTCTCTGTGCGCTCACACTTAAATACCAGAATGCTTAACAGATACGAGCATGCACATAGGCATGAAAAATGTCTAGTAGGTGTGTTTATCTCATGATTTCCCCTTTGCTACTAAACTTGATATTTCATATCTTGCCTGCTCTGTACTAGTGGACTTCTGGGAATGCTATCTTGTGTTTTGCCAGATAGAAGCTTTACCATCATCCTTATCTGTATTTTTTTTTGACTTTTATAATTTCTTTTCAGTATAGGAGTGTCATACAAATTGTACCATCTTCCACCAGCAGTTACAAAAGCCATAGTTCCTCCTTACTCTTTCATGGCAAAAACTGTAAGGTAGCTCTATTGTATTAGATAAAAATGTTTTTCATCATTGTAGTTTTTAATGGCCATACCTGGATATGATTTCAGAGCCAGAATATAACCAGGAAGTATCATTTGAATGAATCTGAGTTAAGAAAATCTGGGTTCTTCTTCACTGTGTTCTTAAGCTTTGTTGCCAAAGAAAATAAAGCTTGTGCAGTTGAGACATTTGCCTGTCACTGTCATCCTTTCCAGACCTTATGCGTTTCTTGACTAATTTTCACCCAATTTGACAAAGAGAGAGATTACACAAGTTTTCAAGATAACTAGAGGGTAGGTAGGAAAGGGAGAGACTTATTAGTGCATCTGCAGAAAAGGAAGTCTATGAAGTGACCATTAACCTGGTAAGACATAGTTGAATTCTTGAGGAATTGAGTATTTCTATGATCATGTAAACAGTTCAGTCAACATTTGTTCCTTCCTTTAAACCATAGAAGCCATTTATTAGACAATACTCATCGTAAGGCATAAACCTGAAATAAAGCTTTGCTATGGCTGACTGTTCAGAGTGAACCTTCCATGTAGGTCCCCTGACATTTTGGGACCATAAAGACTTGGAGAAGCTGTAGAGTAATTCAAGTGCAATTTGAACTGTCATGATAATCTAACCTGGAGCCAGACTTCGTTCTTTCTGTTGCTTGTGATACAACAGGTCTACTCCTGGGTGTTTCATGAACTATAGAGAAAGCCATCAGTTTGTATGTTTAAACTAGTAGTTTTGCCCCTTTTGCATACTATTCAAGTGTATGTTCTTTAGGAAATTTTGATCTCATAAGATCAAAATTGTTATCCCCATTGATTCCCTCCATACCCTCTTCAGGAGTTGGGTCATTATCTTTTCTTATGTATGCAGATGTTTTTATTGGGTAAACTTGGATAGAATACAGACTGTTTAAAGCAATAGCATTTTTTTCTGTCCAGCACCACTAATACAGTTGCAGTTATTTTTGTACAGCAGTACCTTTTAACTATACAGCTGGTTCATTTGCCTGTACAAAACAAGCTAATGTGCAATGTGTCATTTGAAAACTACTTGTATATTGATATTAGAGATCCCTCACATAAATAAACTTGGGACCACAGTAGCTAGGTGGGTGGTTACTAGTGTAGTATAGAGTACCTTGCTTTGCTGACAAAGTGGTTCTCGGTCTTTCTAGACCAACAGGGACTAGCATGAATATCAAGGGAATAATAAAGCTCGTGTATAATGTAAATTATAGTGCATTCTGTATGCAGCACCTATGTGGAGCTTACTACAGATGTTATTTAGGGAGTATATTATGAAATATATTCAAAGGATTATGATGTTACTATGATTGATTTGAGAAGGTTACTTTTGAAATGTTGCAGTGCTCTGCTTTATCCATTTGAGGGCAGCTGTTCACCGATGTTAAAAATTGTGGAGAACATCTCTGGGGTTCTGCTGTCTGCATTTTAATTTTTCTGTACTTACTTCATCTAGGTCTGTGTAGGTCTTGTACTGTTCCATCACCATATTAAAATATCATGATTTTTAAAATTTTTTTTCCAGTAATGTTAATATGCAAAGCACTTGTCAGCTCTAAGAGAAAATTCTATAGTGTGTATGTAAACTGGTTTTCAGTGTTGGGGTAATTTCTTAGATTCGTGTCTTAAAACTGTGACCTGACTGGACCTGCTTTCATTTTACAAAGACACCACTTCACTGAACTGACCAAAAAGAAAGAGTTTCTTTTGTTTACAGTTGAAAGTCCCTGACAATCTCAAGCTAGTATTTTCAAACTCAAGGTTTCAGGCACTTTTATGTGATCTGATTTCAAACGTGATCTTCCAATTACAAGGACAGGTGGGCCCTTAAAAGGAGCATCACTGGAAATTGGCCTCACTTTATTTAGAAATAGGATGTTAGAAAAATATATTACAAAGCATTAAATCTCAAATTTTCATAATTTCACGTTTGTCAAGTTTATACATGTTCTCACTGTATGTAATGTAAAAAAGGACTTTTAAAGATGAAGACAACAGTGATTCTTTAAACTTAAATTTAGAGCTTAAATTAGAATTATATGTGTAATAAACATAAAAATAAGTGATATCTACTATATTCAGTGTATTCCTGACACTTCTGAGATAGCCAACCCTCACCATTTTGTCTTCCTGTTACAACCTCTTACTGCTTAGACTGTGTTGTATTTTCAGGCTAAGGACTTTCACTTATTAGATGTTTACAACTGTCCAGCTTGGGGCCTTTAAACATTACTGTAAGACAATTATACCTACTGTCAGTAATGTGTAGGAAATACAAGACTGAAAAGAAAGTGATGATACATGGAAATAAAATTGGGCCAGCAAAATCTCATCTATTAGTGCAAGTCTTTTTCCAGGAGATGATGGTAAAAAAAGGCAGGGGAAAAAAGACACAGATAAAAACTGGAGCTTTTTCTTATTGTCGTGATAAATTATGAAATCTAGCTTTGTAATTTCACATGGAACAGAAAAAAACGTACCATATTTTGTCATGGCTTTATCCACGTAAAAAGGGGACTACACCGAATGTGAATATGATACTTTTTTCAGCTAGCAATGTGTCCCTGTGCAATTACTCTAGAATATTTTGGACGTTCCTGAGGAAAAACCAGTGTACTAGTGGGACTTCATCTCAAACCACACAAGAAGGGCTGACAATCCCAAGTTTTGTCTTTTCAGAGGTGTGAGAATAACCTGTTACTGGAGACTTGCTAGTGAGCAGTGCTTGGAGAGTGCAACACCTCAGTCTTGTTTGCTCCCCAGTTGCATGTAAATTTGTAAACGGGCCAAGTTACGTTCCTGTTTTGCACTTTTGTTCTGAGCTAATAATTAAAGGGGGGGGGAACTAAGCCTGTAAAGTAATAAGATGCTAGGCTCTGATACCAACTATTAACAGCTGGTGATCTGCTACGCTGTCAAATTCTTTCAGCAATTGCGCAATAAAGTACTCCTTTAAAACTAAGTTTATTTCAGCAGCTTCTCTTAGTGCACACACGCATGCAGACAATTCTGTATGCAATTAAACGAAATGCCAAATATTTATTAAACTAGAAAATAAGGCTTGCTTTGTATAGAATACTGTATCCGATCTTGTATTACATACTATAAAAATCTCAAATTATATTTATATAAATACGTTTAGGTCAACTTCATGCTTTGTTGGAACTATTGAAATGGTGACCAGTTTGTCAAAATGGAAAACTGATCTGCTGCTTCTTTTTTGAATGATACTTCAATAGGGTATGTGAGTTGATCTCTTTTGAGCTTCTGGCTCTGTTCTTCACTTTAGTTATTCAAAGTAGAAACAAAAGGCTCCTCTTTACCCTCTTTGGAGTACTTCAGTGAAATTTTCTTATTTGAATGAAACCGAGATTCCAAGACACTTATTCTGAAGCTTTCCAGTCAAGTGAAAGCCTAGTACTTGTTGTATAAAATATGAAGTAAATCAGAATGAAACTATAAACTAATGCTATTGCTATTGAGTACAGTGTAATGGTAAACTGTTTCTTAGAGTTTATAGGATGAAGTATAAAGTAGGAAATGTAAAGAGTCTTTTAGTAGAAAATGTGCATCTAAATGTACTTTAGAATAACATCTGAATTGTATGGTAGAAAATAAAAAAAACCAGCCATCTGTGCATGAAAATTCTGTGCTACCCAGCATTGTCACAGCTTTTCTGTATGCAACTGTGCAACATCTGTAAAGAAATAAGGATTGTCTTGTTTGTCTGAGAAATATTTTATTGTAAGTGAAGGCTTACTGTAATGTATATATACTCTCAATGAAACACTAGGGATTTTTTTCCCTTCTTTTTTTTTTCTTTTTAAACCTTTCCACATGCAAATGTTTGGTCAGGGGGCTCTGTATGTGCAAGTGACACATGCTTACAGCTTGGCTTTTTGAAGGGGAAACAAAGGGCTAAGTGGAAATGCTAATACAGTCATATTTTAATGCTGTCTTTTGTCAAGATACATTGTTGTGCTCTGAGCATTAAAGCATTACTGCACTCCCTCTTTTGCCCTCACATAATTATACAGTTAATTATCTTTGCTGGTTTGTGCATAAAGGGACTTGTAAGATTTCTTAATGGTCATTTATTCTCTGTGTTTTGGACTGTGCTGACTCAGTTCATACAAGAGTTTTGATCGTTTTCTGCATCTCTTATCAGCAATTTCATAAGACATTTTCACAGGTTTTTGTCTCTTTCTACTTAGTTTTGCTCAAAAAGATTTTCAAAATATGAATATGTTTTTAAGAAACATGTCCAAGTATAGGCATGAGAAAGGGATTGTGGGAACCTAGAGGCATTGTAGGAAAGCTAATTTGATCAAGAAATTATTTAAAATGGAAGCAAACTAATCGTGGAAAATCTGAGTAATTGACATTGCTGTTCAGCTTTGTTTGGTGGAGTACCAACCTTTTTACTGAAAAATGGTCCTCAGTCAGGTTTGTTGCTAAGGCCAGGCAGACCTCTCCCAACATCCTTCAAGATATGCTGTTGTTCTGGAGGAAGAGCCCTTCTCCTTTACATGAGTGTGATGGATAGGCCTGAGAAAACTGGTACCCAAACTCATGATGACCAGAAGAGGAAAGATTATTGTACCGTTGCATCCTTAGAGCCAAAACTGCCTGGATGATACTCTCCCCACAGCGACAGGGAAAGAGGAGGAAGTGCAGGCTGGAGTACAACAGTAGCTTCGCTTCTACTTTTATTAAATGAACAAGTTTTGTGCCAATGCCACCATTTTAGGGGACTCTCATTTTTTTTCTTTTTTTTTTTTTTTGATCCATTTTTCTTTCCTTTTGTAACTTTTGGACTTAGCAATATATTGTTTGTGGAGGCTATAGTTGAGAAACAGTAAAGTCCAAGTCAGTTTTTCATTTGATTTTAGTGACAGTCCAGAACAAACCTGCTTGTGGAGTGGTGGAGTTGATTGTGCAGCAATGCTGTCACTCTCTGAAGGTTGCAATCTCCTTGACTTCCCCTTCTGAAAATGCAATGCCAATTTGCAAAAAAAAATAATAAAAAAAAAAATTAAAAGAAAATTCTTCCTTTAAAGTGCAGGTGTAAGTGGCTCTGGCTGTTAAAACTCCAGGCAGTCATGATTTTCTTCATTTTCAATCTGCAGATCTTTTTTTGGAGAAGGGCTTTTCTGACATTGCAGGGGAGGTCCACCAGCTGTTTGACTGACAGGAGCAGTCTGCCTGCCCCTTGGTAGTTTAATTCCTGTCTATACTAGGATAGCTTGCACTTCACTGAGCAGCAGACAGGTCAGGACACTTGGCAGGAGAAGGTTGAGAGACAAAGGCAGCAAGCTTTGGGAGCTGATTCACCAGTCTGAAACTTTAAAAAAAAAAAATCATGCAACTTTAGAGCAAAGTTTTTACCAATGTTCTTCCAGTGTTAGTAAACTTGACAAAGTAAGAAGGATAAAATGTCCAAACCTGGGAAAACTGCCATCAACCATGGCTTGGTTCCTGTTGATCTTAAAAGTGCAAAAGAACCTCTACCACACCAAACCGTGATGAAGATATTTAGCATCAGCATCATTGCACAGGGTTTGCCCTTCTGCCGTAGGCGGGTAAGTGTAAAAGTCTTTAAAACCTGAATTTTGATCACTTGGCTTGTAGCTCAGTGCTTTGTCATGGTGCATTCATTCTGTGAGGAAGTACTTATGTCTGTCACTATCTATTCACTCAAGGTGCCATTATTTCATTAATTCTTGTACTTTAATTCAAACTGTACATGTTGTCTTAGCTATTACTCATTTAAAGGAACACGTGAGGGATTCTTTTATAGCTGTAAACCATATAGGGGAAAACAAATGCTGTACAAAATAGGTGCCTTCATAAATGTGTATTTTACTGTTATTCAGTCTTTTAGGTGATGAAGCTTGGAGTATAATTCATTGAACTCAGTTCTGAATTGTATTGGCATATGTGACTTACTGGACACTAAATTAGAGAATTTAGAAATGTTAAACTAATTAATATTTAAGCATTTTTAGTAAGAATTCTTGAAATAAAATTTTAATACTTTTGTAATTCAGTAATGGAGATAACATTTTTTACTGTAACAGAAAATAAAAATAGCATGTTACTATGTGGTGGTTGCGATATAGTTTATATATAGACAATCCTAGCCTGACAAACTATCACGGGTCTTATGCTACAGCTTCAGGAACTGTATTAATAAAGTGGCTCTTAAAAATCATTATATGAATTTTGTATTGCTGCTGAATAAAGGCTGTTTCTGTTTATTGATGCACGTTTTAAAATCTAGCTCACCTTTTGTGAATATGCTGACTTTCCTTGAATGTCAACATACTACTTTTTAGCAACCTCAGTTAAATCACAGACAAAATTTAAATTTGACGAGATCACATTGGAAAGTTTGATTTCTTTCTACTGTGTTGTTTGGTATATCTTGGAACATTTCTTATATATAAAAGGTATGCATGCATTGAAAGCTAGCAACATAATGTCAATCTGCAGCAATGCAAAAATTAGAGCACACATATATATATACACACACATGACTGTTTAATATTGGATCATGTGCATTTTAGAAAAGTATTTTTTTCCTGAAATTAGATATTATACATATGCGTTTGCTGAACATGGAATAGGAACATTTCATAATGTTGGAAGTGATAAAGTAATCTTCTATATTTTAATAGATGTGCTTTAATTTTTTTATATTATTTGAGAACTGTTTCCTTGAAAATAAACATTTGGAATATGTTTGGATAGTTTTAGTTCCTTTGTCTTGAATAAAACATAGTATACAGTGTAGAAGATAAGTTTCGGAGCTATATTTCACAAGTCTTTTTAGTGGCTATATTAATATGTTATACTGTTGGAACTTTAATGCCGATGTCTTATGTGTGTATTTTCTGTAATGAGAAGTGTGATCACACATTAACTTCTCACAAATACAAGAAAACCCTCCCAAAATCTAAAGCAGTTCTCTGCAGATTTTGCTCTGTTCCAAAATGACCAGAATGATCTTGTTTGTCCTGTCCTACACCACGTTCAAGCAGTCAGTTTAATGTTCTAGCTCTAGGAGGATTTAAGAAGCTGTTCAGCATCTACTTTTAACATTAGGACTAATGAGGAAACACCTTAAATGTATGTTTTATCAGCTAAGATATCATCAATCTATTTATCTTGTGTTCTGAAACTATCAATTCTCAGTATGATGGTTGCTGATAGTGGAAGAAGTAAGAGCTCCACCTTTAGTCTCATGCCTTCCAACACTCAAAGCCTGCACGTAAGTCATGGCGATTACCATATTGGGTTCCCTCCATGCTAATACGCGTAGGTTGCATACAAGTTCTCCATTTTCCTTTCCGCACGTTGAAAAAACCCATACCAAAACCCAGCCTGATTTTTGATATCAATAAATGAGAGAATCGATACTTTTGTTATCCAGATTTATCCTTTTATTAAACATAATGCAAAATAGGAATTTTGACACAAAGTCTTCACCAATATGCAATGTTTAGTTTTTAAAAATTCTACTTTTCATTTAATAAGTAATGCATTGAATTATTTAGCACTATATGTTCAGAGCTAAGCTTGATGTGCTTTAGAACACAAGCTACCATTTGCTTCCAGTTTATTGACTTAGTACTATATTGATGTCAACTTTTTTCTGACAATCGTGCATTTGGGCCATTCAAACACTGACCTGACTTAAAGATTATTGACCTTCTCCTTGTTTGAACTCATTTCTTCCCCTCCTTAATTGTACATTAGACCTAACAAACCATCTTTAAAATGTATACTGTGATCCTTGAGAGTAAAAATACTTCCGTTATGAGAGCTGACAGTTCATGGCTTCTGCATCCTCTGCATTAGTTATACTGGGCTTCTATCAAGAAGTGCACTATAAATGGTTACAGGACTTAACAGTTCGCCCTTATGCATTTTGTCAGTTTGCTCATGTAGTTAAAACACTTGTCTGCAATACTGCTAATCTGAATCCAGTTAAAAATAGTATTACTTAGCATTCTTTGTGTAGCACTGAGAATAACTTTAGTGTATAGCTCTAGAAGTTCTGTACTTACACAGTAAACATATGCATTCCTTAAAGTTGTTACAGAAAACACTGATGCAGTATCATGAAATGTAGGCATAGCCATGATCCTCTTTAGCCTTTAACATATCTTTTATAGGCACTGAAGTAGATTTTGCAGTATAACATGAAGAAGCAATGAATACCTTTCAGCTAGTACACACTTAAAGTATCAGATATCATTAGCTCTTCAGTGCGATGTAACTGCAGCTGATCATTGAACATACTTAAAAGATAGTCACGTATGTCACGTATGTTCCAAAATCAAGTGCCATATTTTGTTTGCCACAGTGAATACTTTCAGTTGACAAAAAATTGGTCTCATTAATTAACTATGTGATTTTTCACTTAGACCACTCTTAAACTGCCAACAGTAGAAGTGTTTTTCCTTCTGAACTCGTAATTCTTAACTATTTCAAAAGCTGTATTTTAAAAACAGATTTCTTCCCTCTTTAGTTTTCCAGGGTTTTTTTCCTGAAAAATTCCACTGCCTGTTGCTCTTGAAGACTGCTGGATAAAAATTTCATCACATTAAATACATGTTTCTAAGAAGTGCTAATAAGCTGGAGAATTTGTGAGAGTGACTTGTTCACTTGCAGCGTTCCTTCATTTCAAGTGGTTTAAAGTAGCACTGAACTGTTATAAAGCAGGGGTTTCAGTGTGCACCCTGTGGTGTTCCAAACTAGAAAAGTCAAGGTAATAAATGTATCCCTTTTCAGTGCCTGTAATCTCAGATACACCAAAGATTCTGTTATACTGTTCCATTTTGTGACAATAGTTTTGCTGTATGTGTGTATGTTTCACCCTTAAAATGGATCAAACCGAATTTTGGCAATTTATCAGCTTTGGTAGTTCATTACTGAAATATTTCCATTATAGGGTGTATTTTTGTGTTAAGTGAACGTAGGATAAAGCATTTTAAGCATTAATTTACATACCACCCTGTATTTTTCAAATAAGAGCATCCACTGCTCTTATACATTACATATGGAATTAGTTGGTTTGTTACTACAACAAAGCACTTGGAATGAGACTTTCAGTCAACCTTTTCCTGGTTGACTGGTATGCTAGTAGTTTGTTTAAAATACTTATATGACTTATGCATGAACAACTTCACTTATTTGGACTTAATTTCTGTGTTAAAATAACCAAAACACTCTTATCAGTCATATCTATTTAAATACTTGCACCAGCAGTTCAGCCAAATCTGTCTATTCAGTTTTTCAGGGAAATGTAGTCCTGAATTTTTCTGAAACAAATCATATTTCTTGCTTGAGTATAGCCCTTTATTTCATGGATGACAGTAAGATGTTACTTAATGGACAAAAAACTACTTAACTTTCTCTGAAATGATATATCCTCTCATTTTACACTTCCCTGTATTGCACCTGACTTTGCATCAGTTCTGAGTAATATAGAAAAGTACTAAACTATTTTCCCCTTAAACAAAAAATAAAGGATTCTTTTCCCTTGCAATTTCTCATCATTTGATAAGAAGAGACTGTCAGAAGAACATAAAGAAAAAATGTGTGAAAATGTGTATGTGTGCACATATATATATGTATATGTGTTTAATTTTCTAATTTAAAACTTAAGGTAATCTTCAGAGTTTGTCATTGAACAAATCAGAGCACTCCCACATGCTTGTGTCTTCTACAAGAGAATTTTTTGGTTCTGGACTTTGTGGCAGGGAACTTGTTTATGGCCACTGGTGGTAAGATGCCTCTTTGAGTGACTGTCAGAAATAATTTTATTTCAAAGCTGCTTTAGTCTTTACTTAAAATTCCGTTTTTTGTGTTAGAAAAATTGTCAGAGAAGTACAGATCATGGACTGATCAGTGGATGTTTAATAGGAAAGGAAGTTTGTTCTTGTCCCTATGCTTATTTCTCATAAAGGAGTGTGTCCATTGCTCTGGATTTGAAAATAGTCACAATAAAGCTGGCCTTATAGATGTTTTACTTTTCATTGTTAAATTTATAATTTATAGTTGTTTGGGGGTTTTTTCTTGCTTTTTATTATTTTATTTTATTATTTTCTTGCTTCAATTTTGGAAGATCTTTGGAATGAAACAGAAGTACTTGAGAAGTTCAGCAGAAGGAAGTTAACTGAAAAGGCAGATGGTTTTGAATGAAAAGAAAGGAATACTAAAAAATTACGGAAATGAGCAAGGGTGTCTTCTGTAACACTGCCTAGAGGGTCATGCCATTTAGAAGATAAACAGTCTTGAATAATGAACTATTTCCTCTTCTTTTTTTTTTTTTGTTTGTTTTTTACTTGTATGCAGTATCTCCGCTCTGAATCTGTTTTTCCCATGCCTTTCATCTTCTCTCTCAAGGAGAGTGAAAGTTTTTCCTCTGTGAAACCTGTGTAGCCTTGAAGAAAAGCAATGTTACTTATTTTCTCAATATGGAATAGAGGAAGTCTAAAAATTATCTTCTTCACCTTTTTTTCTCCTTCTTTCTGCAATTCTCTCTTTTATTTTGCTTGCAAACCAATTGACTCTTTACCGTACTTGAGAGGGAATAATATAGGAATCGCAGAAGCAGAAAAAAGAGGTGGACAGATCCTCAATTTTGTGGTTAACTCAAGGTGGGGTAGTTCAGCCTGGCTCAGCTGAAGTGCCCCGTGGTGTCCCAGGCTGTGCTTACAAGAGGTCTGCCAAGGCATACCAAAATCCATCTTTTAAGCTGTGGATACAGTCAGATATAGCCAGTGTTTATGGCTCTGTAGAACTAGATAGGGGCAGAAGTATCTTTACCCTTCCTCTTCTCTGGGGTGTTACAGAAGCTCTGGGCTTAAGATAGCCGTTTGTAGGAGGGAGCACTCAGTTTGCTGCTCAAACAGCTGTTCCCTGTGTCACCTGGAAAAAAATAAAAATTGGAAGTTAAACTGTGCATATCTAGTCCAGCCTACTGTACTGGGTCAAAAATAATTGGACAATGTCTGACAACTTGCTTGGGGTTTTGTTTTTGTTATTATGTTTGGTTTGGGGTTTTTATGTTTTGGGTTTGGGTGGTTTTTCTCAAACCTCTACTGCCAGACATGTCAGCACTCCCAAAGATGGCTTTTCTGAATACTGAGTGATCCTCGGTAACCATACTGACACTTTGAGAAACATTGTTATTTAAATTGTTCTACCTATTTCTGGGCAAGATAAAAGCAGCAATCGGAAACTCATTTATATTTAACTCTAGCTAAAATGTTTTTCTTTGTGGTTTGATGCATTTAGAACTTCGATTCCTCTTGCAGTGATGTCTCTTACAGACCAATGCCCGAGTGCAGATGCTAAAAGCATGTTATGACGATTCTGCAGTCAGCCCCTTCCCTTCAGGAGGCTTCAGAAGGAAGGCTGCCTGGGCTATTTTACTCCTTTGTGCCCAGTTGTTTAGATGTCTTTAGAAGCCTTTATTGTCATGCACTTTGAGCTATTTAAACATGCTGGATTGATTTTGTGAAAGGTCTTCACCTGCTTAAAGTCTGTCTGTTCTGTTGTCTGAAACTGTGGAGGTTATAGCATCCAGCAGAAGAAACCAGGGAATGGGAGACAACAGTGATGCCATAAACTGACCCAGCTGCCTCTTTGCTGATTGATCATGCTGGAGGGGAACTCATGAAATGTGTAATTAAATACTTAATGTATTGCTTTGAAATCTAATTACTTTAACCATGAATCTCCCTTTTTTCTTTTTGCAGTCTCTTGTATCACTAAGTAAACACTTGTTTTCCTTCTACAACAAATGAAGTAATTTTAATTTCCTGAACAGATTTTTTTCAGGTATGAGGAAAGACTCCTTTGAGAGGAAAATACTGCATTGCTGTGTCATTACTATCCTTAGTACAGAAACACAAAGAGGGCGAAGTAACTTTAACTGGTGATCTTTGTTCTGGTGTTCCCCAGATTTTGAGTGGAAGTCAAACTGAACTAGAATGACACCCAGATAACCCATAAGCAGGGCTGTAGCCTTAGCATCTTGCTCTTGGATCAATGCCATTTATCACAACCAATTTATTGTCATTCCTTATATGATGAACTCTCACTGTCAGGGAATGATGACTTTGCTGGTTTAAATAGCTCCACTCCCATCTCATTCTTAGATGTACTGCTCAGCTCGAGTTTTTCTTCCAAACTCTCTCTGAGTCCCTGGTCTGCTCTAATTTCCCTCTCCCTTCACCTAGTTTTGGACTGCTAATTCTGTTTTCTTCCTACAACTTCTCACTTGATATTCATCCTCTGTTAAAAGTGAGCCTCTTTTCTGGAACACTTATTTATCTTTGTTTCATGATAATATTGTCTGAAAATATAGTTTTGCGTAGGGGCAAGAGCAGTATCTTCTAAATTCTGGTCAGGTATTTTATATTGTTACTCAGTTGTTTAAAAAGGCAAGGAAACATCACTGGAGTTGACATGACTTTTCCCTTTCCTTTTTTTTTTAGTCAAGGAAGCCTGTACTTTTGGTTTGTTGTGTTCCTTAAAAAATGTTTTGAGTGACCAGTTTGATTGCAAGGTTTCCTCGTATGAGGTTTAAGATGTTTGCAGATCATTTGTGTGGTCATGTGCAGTTTGATCACATTTCAGAAAAACATCTCTAGTTACTTGATCCTCAAATGGACATGATTTTAACACTAAAATATCCAATCTATGAGGTAGGGTAATGATTTTTTTAAAAAATCAGATGATAATTGCAAACTGCACTGCATTTTTAATACACTGGAAATATATATGTTTGTGAAAGAGAAGTGCTGGTTATGTATGTCATATGAAAATGTTGATCCTGTGCAAGAAGGCAATACAGTAAATCATTTTTTGAATAATAGCTACTATTCTAACATTTTGAAGTAGTAGATGAAGCATGGTAAGATTTGCATGTGATGTTTTTCATTTGTTTTGTAGATCATATTCTAATATATTGCAAGACAACCAAAGTTCTGCTGACCCTAAACCAATTAATAAAGTGAAGAGAGAAGAAGACTAAATCAAAATACATAAATTATATTAAAAGTCTAAATATATTTTTCTACTATATACGTTCTTCCCTTATGAATGATCTGAGTTTGGTGGTACTTCCTTAACCCAACGTAGTTTATATGTCATATCAGAGGAACTCATAAGACTTGGTAAATGCTGATGTGTTAAACTTCTTTGTGAGGTAGGGAAATATTTTTGTTTTACAGGCAGTAGTATAATAATGTGGCGAACATAGCAAAAGTTTTGTGTTGTAGTTAGTAAACCATGCTTCTTTCTCTCCTCTCTGATTCAGATAGTTTACTAAATTTGTATGTGGTACATTGCTTTGCATATTCAAGATAGTAGATAGAATTTTATTTGATAATTGCAAAAAAAGGAGGCAACTTGTATGTAGAAGATGCAGGTGGGTAAAAATTTATTTTAGAAATCTGTAATATGTAAATACGGGCAAATTTAAGAGCAGATATGTGTACCTTCCTGTGGAGTTTCTAAAATTGCATTTTTCAGCTTATAATCTAGCTAGTGTGTATAATGAAGGTCGCAGCATACTGATATTAGATAGTATCATGTGGAATTTTTCCTCATGATTTAGATGCCCTCATTTATATAGAGAGAGACAAAGGTTTTAAAAGCAGTTTTATTTACAAAAATTCTTATTCATATTCTAATAATGTATTATTATATATGATATGATAAGTCCTAAATACTGTATGCAAAGTTGTCCCTGCACAGAGTGCTTACTGCTTGTAGAGATGAAAGACAAGATGAAATGGGAATAGAAACATGATGTGTTGTTAGCTGCTAGAAACAGAAGACTGTTCCTTGGCTTATAGGCCAGGAGCCTGTAGGTGATACCATACCGCTTGCTTTCTAAGGATACTCTCCCAACAGTGTTTTGCTTTTTGAAAATCCAAAAAGAACAGCAGAGGAAGTGCTACAAAGGGGTTTTTAATATATTTTTAGTGCCATATTTTTTCCTACTTATCCTGTGTTAGGTAGACTCACTACTATATTTAAGCAGTTAAGATTTTGTTGCTCCAAGACAATCTGCATGGTACAGTGTCTATATGTACCATGGCAGTCTCTTCCAAAGCATGTTGCTATTAATAAACCCTAACACAAGATTACTTCTCATGATAACAGCAGCAGCTGGCAAGAATGCTTGCAATTTTAACATATTTGTAACACTGCTACATTCCATCTTGCATTTCTCCTGTGGTTCATTGTCAGTGAAATTTCAGACTGAGTTCTTGCCATAAATTCCTCCATGGCCTCTCAGTCTTCTCTTCTTTTGCCTCCCTTTCTCCAAATCCTGTCTAGATAAAAAGCTGTTGAACAGGTCCTTTACTGTCTAGTGCCTATTCTGTCCACACAGCTTTTCTAAAGCATCTGTCTTTTCTTTCCTGCCTTTTTACACCCACAATGTTCCTGTCCTTTCCCTCTCCACTTATCTTGCAAACAGTTCTGGGAATTCCTTTCTGCCCACACACTACCTTTAGTGAAACAAGAAATTATCCATAGCTGGCTATTTTAATATTTCCTAATACCACCAGATAAGCCATCAAGCTAAAAAAAATAATTACAATGACTACAGCTCTTATTAATTAATTTTTAAGATACATATGTTTAGGTTTAAATATAATAAATTCAGTATTAAACTATTACATGTCAATCAATTTCTAGTTCTTGCCCTCGCTTTATTCTCTCCAGGCAGATAATAAACTCATAGCTGGTACCAATTCTCTTCTTTTGAATAGCATTCAGAATAGATGCTTTACCTCTTTTTTTTTTTTAGGAGGAATTTTTTTGTTTCAAACAATAATAAGCTTGTGTTAATTTCATGTATTAGACATGTCTGCTTGACACTTACTTGCAGTTTCCATTCATACTGATGCAAGAAATAGGTAAGATTATCTAACAGACAATGAACATGGCAAAAAACTAATCATACGAATTACAGAAACGAGGCTATATCATTCCTTTAACCTATGGCAGGATCTATGCTGTCACTGCTATTTCTGAATGAGATTTGTCTAATGGTATAAAATTGCTTCTGATAGAAATTATTAGTTTTCTGTTCTTGTTTGAAATATAATTGTGTGTTGAGGTCACTTTGCACTGTAAAAATTTGACACTAATTGCAATTAATATCCAGATTTATTAAGGACATACATACATAGCAGTACTTCTTCAGAAAGAAAACGGGTTAGAATAATAGCAGCTATTTTGGTCAGTGCCTAATTAGTATGTAATATTAGTTTAAAATTTCAAAAAGTAGTTCATTTGTGGGGTTTGTTTCTTGACTTTTTTAAGACACGCACCATACCCCCCCCAATGGGTTAGAGAATGTTTGTTATAATTTTGTTGGAATTATTCCCTTTAGTTGTCAGATTAGTTTGCTAAATTTCCTTTAGTTTCTTCTTTGCTTCCGTTTTCTTGTCGCAAAAAGAGCTGGTCATCATGGGGGAAATCTTCAGTGGGTTGTTGCTGTTTCCTCACAGAAGAAGAGGAGGCAGCTTGAACTGCTTGGTCTCAAGCTGTGTGAGTGATCGTGGGTTTCCATGAGATCTGTTGGCATAACTCAAGTAGCTCTCCAAATGGCCTGCATATTGCACTGCCTTACTGAGCGAAATTTCTTTGGAGCATCTGGTTAACACGGATCACTTGCTGGCACCACCTCAGTTCATTACATCTGTTCAACCTGTCTTCCTTGGTTTGTCTTGTGCATTCTCATGAAGGGTTGTATCCAGATGCAGCTGTCTTGCAGGCACAGTACTAAGCCCTGTGCCAGTCTTGAGATTTCTGGGAAGGCATCCAAACTTCTGAGTGGGTGAAGAGGAAATTGTTTCCTATTCTGAAGAACTGGCCCATTTTAATTTGAACACCAAGCAAATGTTTTAAATGTCCAGAGATATTGCATATTTGTCTGTTTATGGCCATGTTTACCAGGTCCAGCCTTACTTTTCTTGATTTAGGAAGAGCTTATATCAAAAGTGACCTGTTCTTTCTGGTGTGTGGAGAAAGTAAATGCTGCAAGACACCCATGACATCCTCAGGGAATTAATTCCTGAAAATATGGCAGTGAGGAGAAGTGAGTGTGGAAAACTTCACACCCTCCTGCCCTGATTTTTCTCTTTCTCTTTTTCTTATACAGAGGGAATCCCACAGTAAAAATTCTCACTAGTCACTGAAGTATAGGAATATTAAAATCCACAGTTTGCACCTTTCTCAACAAATTTGGAGTGCCTTTCTGACTGGGGGACCTAATTTATAGAAACAGCTAGCATTGGCAGCTCCTTGCAGTGGACACATAGACCATATGAATTCATGATGGCTGAAAATTTTCAGCTTATTCTTTGGGCTTCAGTAGATAGTTTATGCCCCCTGAGGTTATGCATAGGAAACAGTTTATGCCCCCTGAGGTTATGCATAGTTACCCAGTCATAATAGGTGCTACAAGTCTAATAAAACTAATTTTTCAAGAAACATCTGTGTTTATTTCTCTCAGCATATTCTGTCTTTTTTGAATGTATGTTGAGAGAAAAATTGAGACATGTTATTTAATAATTGGCCCTAAGGCCTTGTATTTTCTTGGCAATTTTCAGATTTGTAATTCAAATTTGCACTACTTAAGCATGAACAATGTTAGTGAGCAAAAAACCTTTAAATTGAACTGTCTTCTCTATGAAGTGGTAACTGTAATCTTCATGAGATAAACACCAAAATGTCTAATTTTTTTTTTTACATAGTTTAACAACTGTATGCATAAGGTACAGTATTTGTATATTAATGTATTTGAAGAAGGTAAAGAGAATCCGTTTTGCAAAGGTACTTACGTTGACACAAATTAAACCTCAGTGGGGTAATTACTGAAAAATAAAGAAGTATAGTAAGTAGTAGTTTTTAATGTCATTTAAACTATTTTCCACTTCAATTTTAATTTCAGATTACCTGCATCTTAGAGTTGTTCTTCTTTTTTGCTTAGCCTTCAGAACCATGAAGTCAGGACACCTATTTGTGCATTTTCATGCCAGAAATTCCTTGCTGTGAGGCAACGTGGGGCACACTCTTTTTTCTTTGTCTATTTTTTGATCTCTCTTTACTAGGAGTTTTAACTTCTTTACAGAGTTTCGAGAAATAGCTCATGTTTTGATGGTATGTGAACATACAAAGAATGAATTTGGAGTCTTGGGACTAAACTGTTGAAAACTTGAAATATTACCTTTTTTTTTTTTTTTTTTTTTTAGCTTACTAGGAGAGCATTCCAGTAGAGAGGACATAAAAGTGTATGTTGTCATTGAAGAATCAAAGTGCCAGATATTGGATGTGACATTCCAAAGCATGTAATGACATAGATCACAAAGATTTGTTGCCCTATTAAAAACCTAATATATGCAACCATCTTTGTATTTCTAAAAGAATGTCAGTTGCTACTTATAAATATGCTAAGAACCTTTTTGAACTTTTGAATTCCTTTGACAGTTCTTGTGAACTTCATGGTCTATTTTTAAAATACAATATATAATTTTCATTCTGTAGCATACAATATTATAGCTAGCAGGCAATTTCTTCTTCCATTCAGAACTGGGGAGTCATAGCATCTCATTATCTAATACTACTTAATAACAGTCCTCAGAATACATACACAGATACAGATGCTCTTCTTTCAGGAAGAGTTATAAGATTTCCTTCTAGCTTCTTGCCAATAAGTAGCAGCAGTGCTGCTTCGTAAGGCTCTGCCCTTGATTATGTGTATCTATCACAGACATAGAAAAAACCATATAAAACACAAGGGTTTTATCTGGCCTGTTTTAGGTGCCCCATCATTAAGAGTTTTCACAAATAGACAAATTGTCGAATTTGTTACTATTATCCAGCAGAACAAACCATTAAATTCTTATTTAAAATTTTTCTTTCCATTTATATTATGTTTTAACTTTAATCAGATTTTTTTCTGTATAAACAAGAGCTCATTTTTTGGTATGAAAAAATATTAAATGGGAAAAACCTTGCATATTGTCTTCTAATGTATTATAAGTAAGGAAGCTTGCTTTTCCTTCTTCAGTTCTTTGCCCCTCATGTCTTGAAAATATTAATCAAATAAAAAATTCTCCCAGCTTATCTTCAGTATGCAGTATCTGTTCTGTATACACAAGAAGAGAGACAAGAACCAAGGTATAGTTGTGAGCAGTAGCTTTATAAACAAATCTGAAAACTAAGGTAATCTTGCCTTATGTCCTTCCTTTCACCTTATGGATGGCTGCTGTCATAGTCTCCAAACTTGGAAACAGCTGCTGTTAGGAACCCCTGTCTTTCCTTGCTTGACTTGGAAATGCAGGAGTGGTTTCTTTCTGTTAAACTAAAGCAGAAAAAATACTTATGTTGAATGCTGGCCACATGTCTGGTTGCAGCAAGTTAAAAATTGGAAGTCTTTGAGATAAGAGTGTTTCAAGAACAAGACTCTTAGTATGTTCAGACTAGCATGAAGACAGAAGCAGATAAGAAATCACCACTACATTTAAAGTGTAAAATGTGTTTTATACTTTAAATGTGTCTCATTTATTACTGAAAATGTTTGTGCTCCAATTTACAGCCATGTCTATTTTCATAAAAATACAAAAGTCCCTAAATCAGATTCTCACCTGAAAGTAAAATTGGAAGTGGTCAGGAGCATTTGATAGATTACTCTAAATAAAAATTTCAGGGATTCAGCTTCTACAGATGCAACCTGAGCTGCACTTCTATGGTCTTAATGCAGTGATTTAGTTTCTTTACAATGCTTACTTGAAGGAAATGGCATTTTCTGATTCTCTGGTAGATGCTTCAAATTTCAGAGGCTGTTTAGTAGTATTATAGTTACCACAGGGTGGAGAAAGCAAGGCAGTGCCACACTAGTCCCAGGCTTGTGTCATAGTTACAGCATTGCTTTGTTGGCTACAAATGACATGAGATGCACAGAAAGTGAGACTCACAAAAGGCAGAACAGAAAAATGAGTTGCTATAGTACCAAGCAGCCAGAGCTGTACTGCTAAAAATGTGACTATTTCTTTATACACGTCAGCAAAATAGAATACCTTTGTAGTGGTAGAAGGTATTGAAGTATTTTTTTAGTACTCCCAGGGTGGCATTCCCAGTTCACAAGAACTTTACATCATTTTTAACTGTGACACTGTAGATTATACAGTGAAGTCTCTCAAACAAGAATATATTCTTGAGAAAGAATATATCATTACTTGTTTGAGAATCCATTCGTTTCTTCAAAAGAAGACCTGACACCAAGTGTTGGACAGACAACACTTTTTTTAGTCTTGTTTTGTGCCTTGCTTGCAGAGTCATAGATGGGTTATTTGCAGTTACAGAGATCTGACCTCTAGGTGCCATCAGTGGGATAGAAATACAACCCCCGTTCTTAATCAAAAACCTTTCAATTAACCCGATACTGAAGTTGTTTGTTACAACCTCTTCTACAGAGGAGAAACCCCTGAAGAGGTTATGGTGATTCCTTTGAGTTCCAGCTTTACTTCATAGCTCAGAATCTGTTTTAAGGAAAAGATAGTATGATGATTGACATTTTTGTGTAAAAAAATTGCATGATTAGGTAGAGGAGAAAATAAAATATACACAATGGCCCAGATATTGTCATTAACTGCAATAACTATTTTTCAAGATTTATTATGAAACAACTATCTTGTCTTTTAAGTCCCCTTGTTTCTACTTGCAGGTAGTCAGAAGAGAAAGCTTGAATTTTGTTTTCCTGTTGATAGTAGAGAATCCTTTGGAGATTATGGTTGTGGGAAAATGTTGGGCGTTTTTTTGCTATACCTAGCATGCCATTATTTATAGTACTATTTTATTAGAAATTTCACTGGAACACTTTTTATTGAGGGGATGCCTTACCCTGACCTTAGTTAAGAAGCTGTGTAAGAAGTCCTTGTAAAGTTGCATTCTTAAATGCATAGTGTATGTGTAAACACATGAAGCCACAGTAATAATAATGTAGTAAAATCTGGTGGGGGACGCTCTAAGTTGAAAAAACAGGAAGTCATCTATAAGCATCCTTTTTACCATTATTGTGGAGCATGTGAGTTGCACTGAAGTTGGAAGTCTCTCAATGCATAAATTTCCAGAACACATAATTCAGAGAAATATTTGGCACCCTTTTTCATAACTGTTCATAAGCCAACTTAATTTTTCCTCTTCTTCCTTGAAAAGGTTGTACTTGTGTGCAACTTGAATAGCCTGGTAGACAGGGGTTTAGTCCATGAGAAAATACGACTCAGCTAAGCTAGATGGGATTTTATACCTGACCCAGAGAGACCTCTGTGATTTTCTTGTGAACTATAGCGTGTCTAAAATGCTGGGGAAATCCCCAAGTTGCTGTAGTAATTTTTTTCTACAAAGACCAGTTGCTTAAGGAAAAAACCTGAATTTCTCCCTTTTCTAATACTAAAATTTGAACAGAAAAGAACTAGAACTTAATTTCTGCCATTTATTTCTGTATTTTATGGATTTTTTGCAGAAAAGTCATCCATGAATTGCTGGAGAGGAAAATGTGTTAGGTAGTTTATCTTAACAAATAGTATGAAATATGTGATTTTTTTAATTAATGTGAACAAGTAATGTACCTTATCCTAGAATAGCAAAAGATCTGTGGTTTAATCCCAGCCAGTCACTAAGTACCACACAGGAGAACGAGAAAAAAAAAGAAAAGTAAAACCTGTGGGTTGAGGTAAGAGCAATTTAGTAATTAAAATGAAATAAAATATAATAGTAATAAAAAGGAAGACAACAAAAAGACATAAAAGCCAAGAAAGACAAGTGATGCACAGTACAGTTGCTCACCACCCACTGACTGATGCCCAGCCCATCCCTCAGCAGCTCCCAGCCAACTCTTTCCAGTTTATATACTGGCATGACTCTCTGTGGTATGGAATATGCCTTTGGCCAGTTCAGGTCAGCTGTCCTGGCTGTGCTCCCTCCCCAGCTTGTCCACCTTCTCACTGGTAGAGCATGGGAAACTGAAAAGTCCTTGACTTAAAGAGTAAGCACTACTGAGCAACAACTAAATCATCAGGGTGTTTATCCACACTATTCTGATAGTAAATCCAAAACACAGCACTGGCCAGCTACTGGGAAGAAAATGAACTCTATCCCAGCTGAAACCAGAACACTTACTCTAGCAGATCTGGATGGAAATGTGAGCTATAACATACAGTCCTACACACCACCTAAGAAATTTGTTTATTAATGTCATAAGATAATTTATATTGCTCCTATTATTTTTTGATTAATGTTTTCAAGCGTGAGTAAGCTACAACTATTGAAATAAAAAATACTTCTTACACTTTTGTCTTGCCCTATGTCTGTAGAACATACAGAAAAGTAATACCTTCCGTTATTCCTTAATTCAGAATAGAATCACAGAATCTTCTTGTCTTCTTTGTGGTTCACGAAGAGTATGAAGATTAGACTAGTGCACCTTGATTTCTCAAGATTAGTATTCGGTTTGAAAGTAAATAGTTCTGCTGCCCTGAAGAAGTAGATAATATATATTTACACAAGAAAATAAATTATAATATATTTCTTGCTTTTGTTTTTTATTTAAGTTCATACTTTTGGAAAGAGTCAGAGATTAAACCAGCAAGAAGGTTATCCAAAGCTGATATCATTAGTAATGAAGAGAGAAGAAGAAAGGGGGGAGGGTGGGCGTGGAATGAGAGTTTATGCATTAGAAAATTGAATTATTTATGAATAAAGTTCATCTTCCCCACTTTCGCCATAGTAAAGGTTTTCAAGTTGTGTGGATGTGCCATGTACTTGTGAAATACTGTGTTTTTATAGTTAATAGGTATCTACTTGCAAACCAAATGAAGATGAGCTGCTGTCTCATTCTCTGTGCAATTTTCTAGTTATCTTTTCCCAGAAAATATGTAATCATCCTACCAAGACTTTTAGAAATGATCCATGACTCTACATTCATATCTTGGCCACAAGGTCTAAATATATACTGATTATTTTTAAGTTCCCAAAGTATAATCTTTATGAGAACGTTAAGTCCACAAAGCAGTGATAAATCAAGAAACTACTGGATTACTCTTTGGAAAACATTATTCCTGACATATATACAGTGGACTTGTCTGCCTGATGCACGTCCTAATGTTACACTGAGAGTTGTGCCTTTTTTTATTCAATCAAAAGTTTCTGACTGACATTCTACTTGATGCTACGAGAAATAAAAACCATACATATATGAGAACAACACATTCAACATTAAATGACAAGCAAAATATCAAGTGAATATTAAAAGAAACAGGGGCAAAAACTATTATTTAAAAAGTTGAGGGAATTTATAAGATGTATGAAATAGCTTAAATACTTATAACTGATTTCTCATGCCGTTAAGAGTTGATTCTGATCATAGCTTTATTGTTCTGTTCTTAAAACTTCATGTTATGGTTAAGTATGTCTATTTTAGTATTTTTTTTTTCTTTCCAGAGAAATGCTATCTGGATTGGTTTTGTTCATA
Organism: Corapipo altera; assembly: GCF_003945725.1. Taxonomy (NCBI): domain Eukaryota; kingdom Metazoa; phylum Chordata; class Aves; order Passeriformes; family Pipridae; genus Corapipo; species Corapipo altera. The sequence continues at coordinate 19,577,158 of NW_020884876.1, forward strand.
AATTCTAATATGCTATGTAATCAAGGTGGAAAATTTATACCTTTTTTTAAAAAAGAGAAGTCTTAACTATGCATATCAAGGTAAAAAAAATTGGTTTTCCCGCTAAAGTAAGTTTGATTTTATTCTGATTCTCTTCCATTATATGTGTGTTTTATTGGGGGAGCAAGGGGCTGTCCAATAGAAGAATTTAAGAAATCTGCAGTTTAACATAATTACCATGTTAATTTTCAGCGATTTTTTTTTTCCTTACATCCTGCAGCTTGTGATGCTGTTTCTGTAGTGGACATGAAGGGGCAGTGTAGTGCTGTTGATAAATCTTCCTCTGTTTTCATCTTTTCAATCTGTTGTGGTAGATCAGGGTTTAAAATGTAATTATTTTATCTGTTGTATATATGTGCATTACTTGTAAGAAAGTATGACAATTTTTCTAAGTTAAAGAAGTATTCTAGAAATGTCAGTACAGTTAAGGTCATTCTTGTTTAAAATTACCCACTGTTTTCTCCTTGATACTGTTTATACTCATGAATATAAATATTATTCAGTACTTTTTCAAGACTGTTAGTGTTTAAAGGTTTTCATGTGCTAAAAGCACGTGAAGATTATGGACAAGTGCTGGCAAAGTACAGCCAGGCTTGAAATACAAAACGGTATCAACAAAGCAATCCTTTTTTAGTTGGTTGGTTTTTTTCACTTTGAGTATTAAAGTACATTTGAAGTACTTTTTCCCTGTTAATAGCAACCATTCTGTATGAATTACTATTGAATTATTATATGAGACCCTGCAAAACTTACTACTGGAGATACCTAATATATTTTTCTCAAGTAGAATAAGTTAGTTTCTAAAGGAGGCATTCTGTCAATATCTCTTGAAACCACCATTGCAAACAGAAGGGTCATCGTCTTGAGATGTATGCTCTGAAATAATGAGTATAGATATAAACCTCAGATATCAGGAAGGAAAGATATAAAGAAGAAATCCAATTCTTCACTGTGACAGTGGTGGGACACCAGATTAAGTTGTCCAGAGGAGTTGTGAATGCCCCATCCCAGGAAGTGTTCAAGGCCAGTTTGGACAGGGCTTTGAGCAATCTTATCTAATGGATGGCATCCATGCCTATGGCAGGATGGATTGGAGCTAGATGATCTTTCAGGTTCTGTCCAACTCAAACCTTTCTGTGATTATTTCTTATGTCACAGGTTTCTCGACAGAGCCAACGTTCAGTCCTCTCTTTCTTATGACAGTGTTCTAGTTGATGTAGTTAGTGTTCTGTCCTAATGCTAAAAATAATGAATACTTTGAGGTTAAAGCTTTAGAAATGAATAAGTGTAGCTCTGCCAGTCTCAATGACAAGCTCTTTCTTGCTTATTTTTGAATATTTTATGTTGCATTGCGGGTTTTTTCACAGGCAACTTTGGTTTTGTTTATATAAATGTTTATTTTTGTTTCTAAGTCGTAAAATACTGAATTTTAGAGGATTTCATATGGAATGTGCAAAAAATCTTGCACTGCTCAAGTTTAAATCTTCCAGGGTAAGTGGGCCTTTCCTTGTTCATTGATGCTGCTTTAGCAACCCAGGACCACAGTCTGAAAAGCTAAATAATGATACTGAGCACCTCAGGCTCCTTTGAAGATTACAAGGCATATTGGGTTAGTAGCATAGCAAATAGCATCTAGATAGAGCACTTCTGTAGTATCATATTCCTTCCTCCTGGAGTGCTGATGAGCTGAAGAAATAAATGTTCATGGAATGAATCAAAGTAATTTCGGCAGATAATTTTTCCATCGATTCAAGAGTTATACCTCCTCTCATAATAAACCACTTTAAGTTACTTAGTGTTTTTAAGCAAACAGTGTTCATCCTGATGCATGTTAAATAATTCAGAGAACAGAATAAAAATAAGAACTAAGTGATAATTGTGGTAAGTTTTAAGTGCAGAAAATTATGGGAACCACTGATAATTTTAATGAGTAGTAATAAGTATGTAGACTGAATATTAACACTTTCTTAAACAGTAAGTAGTTTATGATTACTTAAACATTAGCTAATATTTTATGCATCTCAGTATGTTGAATAGGTCTGTTACCTGTTTTGTCTTTTGATAAACTCTTTATTAATTTCTTAAGGTGCTTAAAATATGAAAAATATTTATAATGTGTGCTAGAATTCTCCAGGAAAGATCAAAGTACATGTTCTTTAACTTAAATTCAATAGATTTTACTTACATTAAAATTTGAAATCAGGTGGAGACTTCCAGTGAACTTCAAAAGTGATTTTTTGTCTTCTGTTTATTACATGGTTATGATAGACATGAGCAATAAAAATATCATTTGTGAATGCCACTGTATAGCTGCATGACAAGCTCTTTCATTCCTTGAGAAGATAGCTTTCTCTTTTTTGGTTTTTTGTATTCTATGATCACCAGAGAAAATAAGCCAGCAACACAGATGATTTTTTAAAGTGTGTTCTGTTTAACTCTCTAAGTAGGATACATAAAGGTTAAAAGGTTGTTTGATTTCTTAGGAGCTGCATTATGATGACCTTAGATATAAATAAATTTTTTCGCCCCAGACAGGAGGTTTCACTCTTCACTACTTTTAGAAAAAACAGTGTTTTTATTGCAGTATGTCTTAGTAGGTGAATTTTTGAAAAACATCTTACTAACCTTACTTGTCACAAAGACAAATCTTAGAATGCTGAGGAATTGTAACAGTAAGGCTTTTAAATTAGGAATTAAAAACCCTCAAACCCTATGTATCAAGTTTTTGACAGAGCACTTGTTTGGGCAGTGTCAATACACCATCTTTTCCCAGGTTTTTCTTTGAAAGTGTTAGGCTCCAATTCTTCAGAAGCAACAGTAATACTCTAGAAGCCATTGGGAAATTGTGAACAAGAAAAAAAGTCCTCTGTTTTCACATCAGTTTTATGTGTCCAAACTGCATGCATCTTTCGCATCTGCCGTTAGACAGATGCGTGTAATTTCAAGTGCAAAAGTGCATGTGCTATTTTTAGACTTTATGCAAATAGTGTATATCTAATTAGCTACTTGCATAAACAAATACTCAACTGCATGCCTTGTATGCATGTCAGCTGAATGTAGTTGTGCACAAATTTTCTTAAAAGCAAGTGTCTTTTATGCTTACTGTTTAAAAAGCTTGTTAGTGTCTGGAGGATAGCGTGAATGTTGTCAGCATTTTAAAAAATGTCTTTATAAAAATGGATAGGCTGAGAAGGCTATTATGCAAAAAGTTAATAGATAATATGGTGCTTGTTGGTCACACATGCTGAAAGTACCAGAGACTGAAGTAGGAGAGCGTGTTCCTGTTCTTAAGGACTTCCCCTGACCCCAGCCGATAAAGAGATTTGTTAATGAATAGAAAACTTTCATTAACAAGTTGCCTCCTTTAAAACCTAACTGAACTTGCAATTGATCAGAATAGCATTTGGCATATCATTAGTACAGGGGGAGTAAGCCTTAGAAAATTTGAAGAATTGGTTCATGCAGTTCCAACAAAAGTACTTTAGAATTTGGTCTTTTCTTTGGTAGCCTGTGCCCCTTTGGTCTCTTTTCATTTTCTTGCTATCTGTGCAGACCCTTTACATTTTTTCCAAGCCTCCCCCCACCACTGTTCAATAGCTAATCTGCTAAATTCATGCTACAACTGCTTCATTGAGTGGATGCGTTGTTCTGCCCGCTTCGTACCAGCTTTGTTACTGTGCAGTATTTTTCAGCTGTTTGTGCTCATTACCATACAGCTGGTATTTAGAAGAGAGAGGGAAGCAGGCAGAAGCTTTACTGTCTGCAAGTATAAGAAGCTCTTTTGCAAATGGGGTACTGGCAGATGGGGCATGTGTTTAAACGGGTTTTGCTGATAACAGACTGCATTAAAAATCATTCTGAGAAAGTCTAAGGTCAGCCCCATGAATTCAGAACTTGAGAGGTATTCAGCTTTTGGAAGACCTTTTTAGAATATTAATTAACCCAAGACCATGAAAGTGGCAAATGGATTGTTTGCAGAAATGTTAGATACTATCCTGCTGCCCCCCCCCTTTATGGTTCATTTCCTTTCCTGATTTGTTTTGTGGGTTTTTGTTAAAAAACATAGCATTGTATATACTGTGTGTTCATGATCAAGGCTGTTTCCAGAAAAAAATTAGTGAACAAACAGTAAAATCCCAGATCTCATGAAAGGAAAAATAATTTTCCTTTTGATGTTGTGACTGAACTTCACATTATGTACAATTATATAAACCTTTGCCAGAAGCCAACCCTTTACATATACATGGAAATTGATTCTCTTGCTAGCAGTATGGGTAGTACTGCGCTGGTGAGGTGATCTGAAGAGCTAATTGAATGAAGTTTTTGTCTGGAGCCAGTACATCTTCTACTGGCTCTATTACTGTAGCTGGGAAAGGGGGAACAAACTTTTGGGCATTGGGACTGCTCTTCCAGGCCTGCAATGGAAGCAGGAAATTTTGAGGCTAAGCGCAAACCAAGAACAGGTGCTCTGCATTTAGGCATACAAGTTAATAATTTACCGTCTGAAATACAAGGTAATTGGTATGTGCTAGCACAGCTCCATGTGGGTCTAGTGCATATCCCTTGTAACAGGATCATCAAATTCCTGGCTTTCTTCTGGAATTCGGTGCATTTTGGCAGTGCTCTGAACCCCTTGGGACACCCCGGGGTGACTAAGCAGCCCTGACAGCTGATGAAGGATGGAAACACCAGTGGGTTAACATTTCTCAAAGTACCCACACAGTCTCTGACCCTCTCAGTGTTAATCCTCCAGGAAGAGCTACGGAATGCTTTCCAAAGCATTGAGCCTGGGACAATAAAACCATAGACTGAATAGAGCTATTGATTTCATGGAATGCTATAATCTCAGAGTTTTTTCCCCTTGTTTCACCCCTTTCTTTCCCATTGGGGACAAACTCCTTCCCATTACTAACACTACCTTTTTCTGCTCAGTGGGAACTAGAAATTTTCAGAGTATACTTAAAAGCAAACCAGGTGATCTCAGAAGCATACCTGGAATCTTGTCAGCTCAATGTTTTGCTCTCCTCCCCTCTTCCCCATCCCAGCTGTTATTACGGGGGCAGTGAAAGATACTGCCTCTACCCATAAACCTTGCTTTACTGATAATAAGAAGGCATGCTGGATGTTGGTCCTGCAGCACAGCAAATGACTGTAGTTTGTAAAGCCAGTGCCTGGCAGTCAGAAAATGAGCTCTGATTCCAGAGTTGCTAACAGATGTTTGTACAATGTAGGCCAGATTTTTATGTTCCTGAGAGAAGAAATCAAGTTGAGATGCTTCTTACCTACTTAACTATCGACCAGAGTTTTATTTCAAGAATAGTAACAATACATCCAGAGATTTTAAAGAATAGCACTGTTCAGCTGCAAAATACCATTGCTGCTCTATAGCGTGAGCTAACACTTCAGAAATGGGATGCAAAGACTTCTTTGAATGAGTTAGCGATCACTTCCAAAATTATACTGATGAAATTGAAGACTTAGATGGGGTTTTAGATGTTTTGAGTTGCAAGTTAAATGCTGTTCACTGGTTAGCTTTCACATTTTAAACACATTCACTCAGTGTTTGTCAAGAGTGAAATGGAGAATTCGCTAACTCTGAATTCGAGTTCTTTAAATCAGATATAATTTATTAGACTTCCTGGTGTGTACTGAAGTACAGCAAAAAAGGTGATGGCCAAAGTAAGACCTTGTTGTGATAGCTGCTGCACCAGGGGCAGTTCCCCTCTACCCCCTGAGTTTATAAGCTCTAGCACTTTGCTTTCACACATCTGTCTTCGAATACAGTTATACGAAAGTGCAAGAAGAGGTTATAAGCAGCTGTCATCTTCTGAATCCAGCTGTGCTGGCTGGAGGCTTTATTTGCACACCTGTGCTTTCAACCTTTCTCCCTCTTTTCCAAGTACTGCCCAGTACTTTGCCGGAAGTCATTTCCTCCTTTCAACTTTGCCAGCAAATGGATCCTGTAAATGCTCTCATTTGCTTTAGGCAAAGTTACTTAAGTTTAAAAGGCTATTAAAAGCCTTTTAAAACTACCTGGAAAATGTTTTGCATGAAGGAGATGAAAGAGCAGCAGAACTCCAAGGTCAGTAACCTCTTTCAGAAAGGTGGTAGAATACCCAGGGGCTGAATGTCTTTAACTGGCCAAGTTGTTCAGAGAGAACATCTATCCGTGGTGCGTGGAGAGCAGATGTAAGCACTTCTGTCACTCTAAATGCCCTCTTGCAACTGCCTGTGCTAGTATCGCTACTTTGATTAAAAATCACATGCTGGAGGTTGTAGACAGATGCTGGCTTGGCTAAAATCCATGCCACTGGAAACCTTCATCTCCCCCAAGCAGGTTGCTATTGCCCCTTTGATGGTAATTATGGCCTCACTAGAGCCCAGCAGAGCTCCCACACTGGCTGTGGAGCAGTCAGCCAGAAAAGCTTAGCCAATTTAAATGGGTGATTTGCGCTAACCCAGCTAATTTTGCCTGAAGTGAATTTATTGTTCCTTTGGTTTTGCAGTGGGGACAGTAGCACCTTCCGTTGGCACAGCTAAACATAGGGGAGGCTGTGGCACAAAAGCTGAGGGGTGTCCAGGTGTGACAAATGGGTGGCATGTTGAGAAAGGACTACTCACCTTGCCCAACAGTATGGCTTGAAGTCAAGGAAATGTTAAAAGTTTCCTGTGAGGTGCCTTGATGAACAAAAGACTGTACAAATATATTTTAGAAGTCTTTGTAGGTAAATTAAGAAGGAGAACTGTAAATTAATGAGTGGCTCGTTCTTCTGTAGCAGAAAGCAGTAGGTACTTTTCAAACTGTGGATAGGTAGTAACGGGGAACTTTATCATCTCAGTCTGGATGTTTTTAAGCTTCATGTAATTTCGATGTTAATTTGAACTTAGTTCATGTGTAATGCTAATTCAGTGGGAGGATTTGGATGGTAAATAATTTAAACTTTTACTGTAAAAGAAGCCAGAATGTATACATAAGTAAATATCACTCTAAATGCAAAATTATTAAGTTCATGGTACAAATTAGAATCTTCCAGATCTATGATGACATCTTTGTATTTGTGGTAGGGAATCTCAAATGACTGAAACTTAGGAGATATTACATCTTCAAAGTTATCTGAGAACCACCTCTTTGAAAGCCTTTTGCATCTTCCTACCTTAAAATTTTTGAAAAATTTACAGAATTCCTTTGCCTTGTAATTTTTATAGGTGTATAGTTTGTATTTTCCACATTATTTAAAAAATAATGCACGTGACTACTAATGTTTACGTAATGGCTAATTAACATTTGGTGCTCATAATTGATAGATGTACAGATTTAAATGGATTGAGAGATCTTGGGCTATCTGTCTTTGCCTGTTACACTGTCTACACCTGAGTTTTGTGATGAAATTTGTGGTAGAATCTAACATGTCCTTAGGGTAATAGAAGATCTTGCATGAAAACCTACAAGAAATGTGCCTAACAAGCAGAGAGAGAGCAGGCACCACTGTGGATGAAATAGAATTAAGCTCCACCCAGAACCTCATTTGACTAAAGGTATTTTATACTGATTTGTTTCAGAGAAGTTCATGATAAAACCTTCAGTGAACTGAAAACAGTGGAGAAATCAATGTAATGAGCAATCAACATCTGAAGCAACTGACTGGCAGTGAGAACACATCAAAGATAGTTTTCAGTGAACGGATGGAAATTACTGAAGCTTCACAGTGTTTAGAGACATTGTGGTTCTTCTTTGTCACGCTGAGGTCCTGGCTTTCCTGCGCTGGTTGCTTCATTGTGTTTGCAATCCGTGGGTAAAACCTAAGTTGTCAACTACTGACAACAGAGAATGTCCTCTTGAAGTTTTTCACTTTTGTGAAAAGATTTTCTGCTTCCATAGTAAAAGGCAGAGGTTTAGGTCAGTTTTTCTGTTGGGAATATTTTTGCTTTGGAGAGCTATGCTGATGGATGTTCAGTGTTGGGGTTTGGAGAAATCACCCAACCCAGTGAAGTTATCCAGTTTAAAAAAAAAAACAAGACATCGATCCTGCATCCCTGGAGTCTGTTTTAACAGCTGTACTTTAAACTCAAAGGCTCAGTGAAGCTTTAGTGATGAATCATTTTTGATGCTTAGTGTTCAATTAGGAAACCTTCTCTAAAAAGTGAGGCAAATTAAAATAATTAGGAAATTGTGGTGTTGGCCCTTCATATGTATTGTTGAAACAGAAGCATATGGCAGGTGGAAGTACCACTAGGCAAGGTATACCTGCAGCAGCATCAAACTCCTGAAGGAGGGTAGTTAGTAGCTTTATTCACCAGCCTTGCAGTAGTCCACTTTACTGACACATGCCCTTCTCTAGTTTTGCATTGGTGCCACTGCCTTCAATGTTATTCATTCATGCACCAAACAGCTGTCCAGAAGTATGTTTAAATAAAATTCATGGATGTTATCCTGTAAATATATTTCTATGAAGCTGTGCGGAAGTCACAGTTGCTACATTTTTATCTTGCTTCAGATCTTGAGCAATCTCTGGAAGTACCTTCAGGTTACGAGGAATTCTATATAGAAATTCAGAATGGAATCATACAGTGTGTTCCTCTAAAGTCTCTTCAAAAAAAGTCTTTTAGCATAATCCTAATCCATCTACTGTTCTCTTATTGTGTGTATGACTGATGACTGTTTCAGTCATTTCTGTTGCTACATCTTCTGTTGCTCCTGGTTTTAGGAGGGAAGAAAGTCCTAATTGATGTTAGTTCTGCACATGTATGGATGGAAAGCTGAATCAAGTGAATGCATTTTTTCAGCCTATCATGGTTTCCAGTAAGTTCAGGGTGGATATACAGTGTCAGAGAAGTCAGCCTGAAGGTCTGTACTGAAAGAGTACCACAGGGAGCAAATGGTTCTCTGAGAATAATGTTCATAAAAGAATTGAAAATGGCCCTAATTCAAAATAGTAATTGCAAAGGAACAAATACCCTGTCCCCTCTGAAGACAATATGAGAAACACAAAGATATCCCCCATTTGTAAAAGAGACAGATAAATTATTATGGCAGATGTCAGCTGCGAATAATGGAAAGCCCTTATTCTGGTCTGTATTAGTTTAGGCAGTGTGTACCAGGAAGAGTAAGAGTACAGCCTCCATTGGCTGCAATGCAGTGAGGCACTGAGGTCTTGAAACTTTGGCTAATAGATTTATTCTGGTTAGCTGAAAACATCATCTGATGAGGAATTTGTAAGTAATAGCCATCGTAGGTTCAGCAATTTCCAAAGCAGAAAGATAATCACCTTCCTTTTGGTAACAGAAATTTCCTATTGCAGTGTGCACTGTAAACCAGATGAGAAATGTACATCGGACAGCATGGTTTACCAGGCAGAAATTGCATTTTGGGGTGACACCTGCTCTGTGGGTACCCATACTCCCTGGTAATCCACTTTGGAGGCTGCTAGTGGACCTTTTTACCTCGGTAGAATGGGCAAGGGGCAGCAATAGCATTATTATTCCTTGGTCTCCCCAGTCTCCTTAGTTGTAAGGATTTAAGAGAGAGCTGTCTCACAAAGCTGGCAATAATATAGGTGCAATATGTCATTTTTCAGAGCAGGACTTACACAGACAAATGCTATTCCGGCTGGTGGAGTAGTGGTTCTCAAGTTGATGAAGATGGTGGTTAACTAGCTTGGAGATTCTGCCTCATCAAGCAGATCTCTTATTTCAAGGCTCTTTTCAGTGCCACCAGATTCAAAATGGTGGTTAACATTTGCACTGCATATGTTTGCACTTGGGGAATACAAAAAAATTTTCCATTTAATTGCAGTAAATTCTTTCAGAAGTGATGTAAGAAGTCAAAGATTTTCACTCATGTATTTCTCAGCAAAAATTGGGATGGACACTTTTGGAGATCTTAACGTGACCCGTATTTTCCTTTTTCCCTCTGTAAGGACAAGTGCAACAGTAGGACTGCATTTTCAGTCCTTCCAGCACAGCACCAGTTGATTCTTGTGGGAGTCGTCATGTTTCTTATCCGTTAAAGCAGACCCCTTAATAGCTCCTATCACAGCCAGGCAAGCTTTAGAAGTTTAGAGTGTCTCTTATGAGACCCAGTATTATACATCTAATTCAGACAAGTATGTCTCGCAATCACTATTGCATTGTTTTGAAAGAAAATACAAGAATTATCCTTTCCTCTCTGATGCATCAAAGCCCACTCATAGGAGGGTTAAATCTCCTGGCAAGAAGGTTGTGGTACGATTTGCTATTCAGCTATGCAGCAGCCAGTGCACAAAAGCTGACTAAATACCATTGGATCTGCCATCAACATTTAGCTGTGCATTCTTGACAGAAGTTTTCTCTTTGATATGTTGCCTCTGCAAAGGAAACTGCATAGATTGTATACAATCTTTACAATCCTTTTGGTTATTGAAGCTCAGAGTGATTCTTTTTTTTCTACAGCATAGGAAAAATATTATTACAGATACCTGTAGACAGTCGCATGATTAAAAAAGGAATTTCTTTTGAGCGGCAAGTTTTCAAATGTGATCCCATTGGAAAAAGAGGGTCCATCCAAAATACAGAGAGAAATTGATATTAAAAGTTTGGTTCTCTTTTGTCTGAAGATGTTATTTGTGCTATGGAAAATAAGTGAGGGAATTTCAGCCTGCAGGTTGGGGCATAATTAACCTTGACTGTGGCAACTGTGGTGGGTGTTCCAGAGAGCAGGATGAACATTGCTTTGGTGCCAGTGATTGGCAGGTCTGGTGTGCCTGTGGTTTCTATTTAGCATCTGGCATTAAGAGCACGACCTGAGGTAGGAGGTGGAGGCAGGACCACCCCAGTCGTCTATGGCTGCTTTTTACATTGGCATTGGACAGACCCCAGAGTTTGAAGGTGTGAGCTTTGGACCTGTAAACAGGAGAAGCTTTGAGGCCAAAACAGAGATTTTGCAGCTTCTTTCCCCAAAAGGGAAAAAAGGGCCTTTTCTTGCAGTTTAAGTAGAGTTGAAACTGCAGGGGAAGAACCCAGGCTGCTGTCTTCTGTCCCTGTTGGAGCAGTGACATATGACATTGGCTGTGGGTTTTGTTTCTCAGTGAGAGCCACTAAGTGTTTAAAAATCTTAATTCTCTAGAAGTGTATTCAAGATCTGAAGCGGTATATTTAAGAGCAAAAACGCAATTTTTATTAAAATGTGAATTTATAATAATGCCTATCTGGTTGGCAAATAACTGATTTACATCAAGCCCCAACTTAAAACATGGTACTTGAAGCACCATGAATATAAAATTCTATCCATTCCTCTCCCGTGTGTAGGAAGAATCCATCATAATTGTGGATACAATGAAGCAGTAGATTTTGACATTTTATTAAGGTTTGGACATGTAATCACTCTACAATGTTCTGTTCAAAGAAGCCTCTGCAGAAAATAGCAGAAAATTACCATGCACAAATAACAGAGAGAAGCACTGAACTTCAGATTTACACTCTCGTTACTGGCTGCATTGCATTCCCAGTTCTTTCTGTGTTGTCTTTATGGCTTCTGGTGTTCTGAGGGTAAGGTTCCCATTCATTTTTAGAACTCTAAAAGGACATAAATAATAATGGCTGAATTCCGATATGGCACAGGTTAACAAAAACTATAGAAGTTCTTTGCTCTTAAATTTCAAAAGCAAAGCTGATATCTTTTCCTACTGTTTTCTTTTGATTTCTTTTCCAAACATACCAGAAAAGTTAGCTGTTTCTGAATGTTAGTCGAGGTGGATGTTTCTCCATGGTAAAGTTCTTATGTATTTTTTTTAATACTGGCATCAAAGTCTGGACTCTGGTTATAAACAAAGTCACTTTTGTAAAGTTACTTCTGTAATTACTATCATGAGGATTTTACATAAAAATATTCATAGATGTTGCCTTTTCCACACATCTTGGCAAAAGAAATTAATATTAGCTAAAATAGAAGAAAAATTGTTTATGGGGAGCGAGGAACTTCCTAATACCAAGAAAAGTGTACCATGTTTAAAGAAAAACATGCTTTTATTGATAAAAGAATTATTAAGTAAATCTACTATGTTCTGGTAAGTAATAACTTTTCACCTCATGTCTGCTGCAACTTAAAAAAAATAGTTTATTATTATGACCTTGCTGAAATAGGTGGGAAAGGAATTGCCTATTCTGTTTATTTACCAGTGAACAGATTTTTTTTTTCAAGACAGGAAAAAAAATCAGGTATTCAAACAGAAGTTAAGAAAAAAAGAGAGAGAGAGGAGGTTGTAAATTCTTTGTACTGTCTTTGACTTTGTACTTTTTTGTATATTTGAACTTTCCCTCCTAGGATTTTTTCATATTGCAGATTTCTGTACATGAGTGGATTTCTTAAAGAGCTTGCAGATACAGCCTTTAAAGGTGTCCTTCAAATCAGTTAGTAGATGGCCTCAACTTCTGTAAACAGATTAGGCTTTGTTAAAGTTTTTGGGGTTTGGGTTTTTTGGGATTTTTTTTGGCATCTTTATTGGCAAAGTATGGTCTAAGCCGTAGCCTACTATATTATTTTTCATTATCCTAATGGTAACTAACCAGGTCCTCTGTGACAGCTTATACTCTTACAGGCAAATCACATGGATGATGAATATGCTTTCATGGTAGCATACAGAGATTTTTCTGGTTAAGGGTAAAAGTGAGCATGGTTGCTTCTGCCAGAGTAATTTTCATAGAATTGATGATCTACTTGTGTAGTAGCTTTGCTGATGTAGCTGTGAAAAGTTCTAATTTTACCTGCTATTTCTCAGCTAACCAAACCCTTAATTTGGTTACAGCTAAGGTAGGTGAAGAGCACTTCTGTTGGCAAAGAGTTCAGTCTTAACAAGAAGCTGTAGCAGCTTAAGATACTATTTTGTCCAGCTGTTTCTAGGTGCTCTGCTCCCACAGCACAACCAGTAGAAGGAATATGGTAATGCTTTACAGCCATATCCCTGCAAAATCCTTAGTTTACACCATTGCAGTCACTGATAAACATGTATTGAATTCTTATAGACTGTCTAGGTAAGCTTAGCACAATCACTGTTAAAGGGAAATGTCCTCTCAAATTTGCTGGCAATGTTGTTTGTCAAAATGAAATGGATATTTTAAATGGTAAGACTCTGCCAGCCTGGCTTGTTTGATTGGAGTGGATTAGGTTAGGCTGTTTGCACAAGAGCTGCTTTGCAGGTGGGTACAGGGGGCTGCAGAGGAAAATGTGGATGACAAACAACAGGCAAGCCTGGGCCATGGTGAGCACTGCTTCCACTGGTGCAGCAGAACCAAGGAGGGTAGTTGCACTCTTAGGGAGGCTCTGTTGGCATTGGTAGAGCAGGAGCTTTAATAAAATTGTCTTGTGAATTGGTGTGGCAGTACAAAGTCTATAGAAGGTGGTGAAAGAAATGCGTGAAGATATTGTAGATACTTCATCAACGGTTTAGAGAACATACCATCATTAACAAAAGTCAGTTGGTTTTGAAGTTGAAACTTTTGTGTGAGTACAGATTAATGTTATGAATAATGTCTGAGCAGAATATCTTTGAGTCTCATGTAGCTGCACTAGAAACAGAACCTGTGACTCCTTTAAAAAAAGGATAAATTAGACCAAAGACTCATTTACTCAACTAACTTGTCTTTTGAACTGACTAAATGAAATGTTTTTTTAGCAATGCTGTCTGCGCATCTATCTATTGACAGTACTTATGGAACAGATGACTTGGCATGCCCAATCTCACAATAGGGTTTTTTGTGTGTGTGAATGAGGTGGGACTACCAGTACAGGAGAAGAAGGTCCTGTAACTGGAACAGTGGGTAGAAAACACAACAGAATTTTATGACAGATGTCTTGATGTTGGATTAAGTCATTTACCTCTAGAATTTCTCAAAGAAAGCCACTCTTAAAAGTTGGGTATGCCACCCTTTGCAGGTATTAGATTCAGGAGGTTTTATTGGTTAAAGCAGCAGAAATAAGGGTTTATAGGATCTCAGTTCAAATCCTGGCAGTACTATGAGGTTCCAATGAATTCAGATCACTTATCCTACCAATAGGGAATCCAATGTATTTTGGCTTCTGTGAGTCTGACCAGTTGGTACTGTGAACACGTCATCTTCCAACTCAGCTATGTTGGCTGGATAAACTGCCTCCCTTTGGGCTACGTGCAGGTATTTGTCATGCATCCTGCCAGCAGACTTCTGCTGTTTCAGATCTGCCACTTAAACTGCTCATGTCATCACATCTTAGCCTGTTTAAGAGGAAAAATGTGCATTTATTACCAAAGATCTACTTTGGTAATAAAATATATATAGTTGTATAAGCCAATTTAGCTCACGGACTGAAATCTGTTAAGGAGGGAAGAATAACCTCTTCTGGTATAACTATATCCAGAAGAGCATATGCCCATGGCTTGCCATGTCGAGAGCTGGTTTTGGCAAGTTTGTTTCAGAAAAGCTTATGAAAGGTATGCTGTCTTACAGTGAAGGAAATCTGTAGAGGGGTGCAGACATTTCATTAGGAGGAGATGGCAGTAGGCGTGAGGAGTGTTTCTGGAGCACACAGACCTCTGATCTAGAATTGCTCGTGGTGTAGAAAATGTTTGATTGTCAGTGGTCATCTTTCTGTAGATTTGAAGATGGGCTTTGAACTGGTAAAATCACAGTATCCTCTTCTTCTGAAAGACTTATTTCGGAAAGATTTATTTCTTTGTCAACTGCAGTTTTCTACTGATGTAGTCTAAAGTAATCCTCTCTTCTCTGTATAGAGGCATTGATATGGAGAGTGTGCACTTGCAGTCTTGGTGTTCCCAGCCATTGCCCCAGAGTTTCTTTACAACCAAAAAGTGGAAATGGCAATATGAAGAAACAGTCTGATTCCTAGCCAAGTTTTTAGCCTGTTTCACTTCTAGATTAGTTAAGGCCTCAGCCTGTGAGCCCCCTCACTCTATTCAGTCCTACTGAGCTGGGGTCTCTACCATATCTCTAAGTAGTTCTTACTCTGAAAGGGCAATCTTATTATGAGGAATATTGATGTTATTTGACAAGCCCACATTATACACATTGAGTTATCTGTTCTCTTCCTTTCCAGCTTCAAGATCACTCCCAAAAAGAGCTAACAAATATATTAGGAACTCCTTGAAATTAGCTTAACATGAAGAAGCAAATATACTCAATTCAGTTACTGGTTTAATGCAGATCAAGATAATATTCTCACCTCCTTCCCAAGGGCCCCAAAAGGAATAATGCAATTCCATGCTGGCATCTATACAGATAAAAGGCAGTATAATTGTATTATTTGGAAACTACTGCAAGCTACTCCTCTTTTCCCTTTCATTTAAAAGCATTTTGAAGACTCTAATGCTGCAGGGATAGAGGCTTAACATCTGAGCACTAGGAAATTTTTTCTTAGCTGTCTATTCTTCCAGAATATTTCTGAGTTCTGTGGTTTTGTTTTGGGGAAATGAAAAGATGGAAGAACTGGTAGAAGGTTTAGAAAGACCTGTCAGGGACTTAAAGTGGTTAATTTGCATTCCTGAAATTCTTATGTTGTCTGGAAGAAATCAGTTGATAACTTTTTTCAGACTGAGATTTACGTTGGGCAGGACTGGATTTGTTCAGATCTAGATATTACTGCTTAAACTTTTGTCAGAGTGTAAGCTGGATGATACCACAGCAGCCTTTGTCTGACTAGTAACAAACAACCCTCAAGAAACTTACTGACACCATCAGCCAGCTGGTTGCATGGTAGGGTCTTGTTTGGAGACCAGTTACACATTCTGTTTCATCAAGTGCTAAGTCTGATGGTACCTGAGTAGTGAGAAAAAATTACGTGAACTACTCCTTGGGATGTCTATGTGAGATATATCCTTGAGCACAAATTCTCCTCGAGAGCTGAAGACACTTTTCTTGCTTATTTGCTTATTTAGGTAGATATAAAACTAGCTAAATACTAACTGCAGTTGCAGATATATAAAATACCCTCCCAAAAGATAGAGAGGATTGAATACAGCCTGCTGGTTGTTCTCACAGCATTTATGTCTGCTCCTCAGGCTGGTACCCCCATTCTCATACTTAGGCATCTGCTAAATTTGTAAGTTAAGAGTTCCCCTTCTATTGCAACAATAAAGTATAGTTTTTGTGGCGATGAAGGGCACATTATTATTGGTTTTTTCACCTTTTTTTTTCATTTTGAGATGAGCTTTCTTTTGCTACAGCCATCTCTTTAACCTCAGTGTACACTGCCTCTGCTTAGAAAACAGTGTTAGTATCACAACTCTTCGAAACAGATACCTTTTAGATTGTAATAGATGTCCCCTGGAAATTGGAAATGTATTGGATTTTCTGTGTCTTGGAACTGTTGACCCATACTTTAGATCAATGCAGGGTCTGGCTGAGTCTTCCTCTTTTCCACATTTAGCATGTAGTACTGAACAGCTAACCCAGCTTACTACTCAGGTTTCTCTAGCTCTTTTCAGAGTGCCACACTAAACAGCCAGCTGTCTGCCTACTGTAAAAGCAAAGAACATCATTTTTAAACTAGATGCATATAATACAGTCATGTAACAAGCTATCATGAATGGGAAAGCAAACGAATCCCAGTTAGTGTAAGTGTTCTTGCTTCTTGGTATCTGCACCTGCTGAGTCACATTTAACTTTCCTCTGTGATATGGCAAATTAAGTACTTAACATTTTTTCCCTAGATATTTTGCATAAAGAAGCACAAAGTGTATTCAGGTTTTCTGGTTAACAAGATACTACCCTGAGAGTACCTAGTGTGCTCTTCATGACTGAGCGGCCCACACATCTGGCCACAGATTTGAGGCTTTTCTGTCTGAAAGGAAGAGGATTTCAGAGGGCACTTTGAAGGACTGTACTGATAAGGAGGCTGACATCCCTATCTTAAGTTGAAATGTATCTTCTTGTTTTAGCTTTTAACCCAGTAGTCTGCACTACCTAAAATGCCTGAATTACAGGAAAGGATAGTAACTTCTGCTGTATTTTCTTTGGCAGGTTGATTGCTTAGTCTAAACTTGAGGCTGTTTGATTCCTTTTTAAATTAGCTGTCTACCAAACTTTGTGTTAATCAGGATTGGTAAATATTAGCATACTTTTCACACTGTTGCTGCAGTTGTTTTAAAAAAACCCAAACCTTTTCCAGATGACTTGTGACCAGGTAGCATTCTTATGCTGACTTACTTAGGGTGAGCACCTTCAATTTTTCAGTTTTCCATAGCAGAGAATGAGGGTTGCTCGGTGCAGTGTTGCATGTGAATCCGGAAACTACACGCTGTTCCCAAACACAGGGATTTCAAACAATTTTCAACCAGGAGAGACTTTGGGTGAAGTTTGCCAGAAATCTAGTAGGAACAAACATAGAGTCCCTCGTAAGGGTCAATTCAGTTTTTGGAATGAGCTTAGCCTAGCAGTTTCTAATCCCTCTGGTGATAGTGGTCTGCCTTCTAATTTTAGTCTCTTTAAGTTTACTTTTAAAGCACAATAGACCAGTGGAAAAAAATCTGCATTTTAAAAAAGTTTTTGAAGAACAGGCATGAGTCATACCTGTCCCTGCAGGCCGTTAAAAAGCTGTCGACAATTAGCTGGGAAGAAGTGTATTTAAACTGTGTTCATGCCAACTTAAATCACTTTATTCAAAAGCATGAATGAGGTTGTAGTATTCCATTAAGACTGTTGTTATCAAATTTTAATGAGGAACTATATTTACACAAGCAGCAAATGAGTTCTTCCCAGAATTTTCTTTTTAATCAAATATTCCTAAACATTGTCTATGATTTTAAAAGGGACAAAAGTGAATATTTTGCAGTCTTATCCCAGTGGGGAAATTGAGCTAACAACTGGGGCTGTGTTTAAATAACTGCATAGAGATTTAAATTTAGGTTCATAAGCGAATGATCTGGTCAGTGGCTTGTAGCATGTTTTGTTGGAGGTAAATAGTAAAATGGGGATTATTCAGATCTGGCCAGTTTTCAAGGCACAAGTTTGTTCTGCATATGAAATTAGACTAAAGGGAAGAGACCACACGATGTGTGAAGCTTGTGTTGAAGGTTAAATTACAAGGAACCTAACTAATGGTAGTCTGCGCTTTGATTTTTTGCCAACTTTCTGATCAAAAAAATGAGACTTCTGCTAAATACCAGACTGCAGACTGGTGCTCTCATACTCCTCCCTCCTGCTTCCCTTTCCCACTTCCATTCAGCCTCTCCCTGTCACATCAGCAGACCTATGACATACAGCAGGATTTCTTTTTCCATTTCTGTGAGAAAGATTGGCATACATAAACCAGTTTGGCACTGATTGAATATTAGAGATGGAATATGATAATAAAAGGAAAGTGGGTAAAAAAATTCCTAGAGATTTGTCAGAACATAGCTGGCATCGCTTAAGCAATACTATAGCTAACAACAACCTTTAGCAGTTGCTTTCAGCAAAATAGAAGGCATAGGAACTAGGACATATTTTTGCACAGGCTTTATTACAGCATCCTAAATCTCTCTTCTTGTGTATTAATTTCAAATTATAGTGTGCAATATTTTGCATTTTTTTCTGTAATTTTAAAACAGTTTAAAATACTTAGCTGTACAACCAACCACATTGGTGGATTGGACTATTCCTAGAGATTTTGCTTTGTAGCATTTCATTGATAAATCAGTAACATTAGATAGGCTAGGTTTCCTTTAATAATTGGATTTGTGAAATGTTGAGTCTCCATAAAGTTACAAACTTTAAAACCATGGTTACCATCTAATTTTGTGGTTACAAGTGAATGGAACAGCAAACCAAAAATTTCTGAAATTTCTAATTTGCTCCATCCTACCTATAAATAAAGAAACTGTAAGTTTCAAACCCCAGGAATTTAAATAACTGTCTTGCTCTTTAACCCACAGTGAATGGGTTGGTTTAGGGAGCACATCAGTTGCATCACACTGAACCGGCAAGTTGACAGAAGTTTTGGAGAAATGGTTAAATATGTGATGTCTGAAGTTATGTAAAGGTTGCAACATGCATTTTTCCTTGAGGGTAGAAACAGGGGGTTTTGATTTGTAGGTTTTTTAATTCAAGCTTAAATACTATAACTTGATAAAGGGAGCATAAGCTTTTCCTGAACAAAATGCTTTCCAAGAGAGGCTTAGACACAAGAGTGGACAGATATGGTAATTTTCTTTTTTTATGCTGTAGTTCTTAGGTTTCATACAGGTAGCCTGTTGAAAAATATCTCTGAAACACTATGAAATGTGTCACCTTATTTCCTACTTCTCACATTCTATGAAACATCTGTGTTTTAAAAAGCTGGGCTGGGCTCAAATACATAGAGGCGTCTATCCATCATCTTACCTCAATAAAGCTAGATTCAGTGTAAAAAAAAAAAGGTAAAAATATCAGCAATTCTCATCCCTCTTGTCTGGATGAGGGACTAGTTACCCTAAATTATGCAGTGCTATATTTCTTTTAGAGGCAAGCATGCTGTACGGTTTCTAGACTGGAAGCACCTGTTCAGGGAAGAGTTTGTTTAGATGGGGCAGGTTTGCTGGCCTGCTTGCTCTGCCTGTAGCCCCTTTCAACATGAAATTGCTCAGCATAAGGTTAATGACAGTGGGTTAGCAAACCTTCAAAGCATCTGGTGTGACCCCAGCATGCCTGGCATTCCTTTCTGCTGTGCAAAGGTTTGGCATGGATCCCCCACTGCAGGAAGAATGTACTCTGGAGAAACCAGCTCACATGGCTCCTCCAGGCCTCTGGAGAGGAGAGAGTTGTCATGGCAATAAATCATGAGGGTTCATGGAAAAGGAGTAAATCCCCTTCTCTGTGCTATACCGTATGCATGTGGTGAGAAAAGGAAGCTAGACCAAGCAGGTATAATGTGCAATTTTCCTTTTCTATAACCACTACCACCACTTAGTGGTATCGCAGTGTTTGTTGTAGAAAAATGACCATTTCTATGTACCAGAAACGTTCTGGGCTGTGAAGAGTCTGTGTCCCACCAGGTCAAAATGCTCCCCAGCCTGACCCCTGCCCTTCCCCAGGACTCGTCAAGCATGCTGTAGCCAAGGGGAACACAGGCAGAACTGAATCTTCCCCATAGTGTCTGTTTCCAGCTGCTCTGCAGATGTGGCCAAGAATGGGGGGGAAAAAGCCATATATCCTCTAGATAACTTCCTGGTAGAGGTATTGAACAAACCAACCAAAGGATAAACATTACTGGACCTGGTGTTCACCGATGCAGAGGAGCTTATTAAAGAGGTTAAGATTGGAGGCAGCCTAGACTGTAGTGACCATGCCCTGGTTGAGTTTCTGATCACAAGGAACATGGGCCTGGCAAAGAACAAAATCAGAACCCTGAACTTCAGAAGAGTGAACTTAAAGCTGTTTAAAGAATCAGAGAATGAGATCTCCTGGGAAACTGACCTTAGGTACAAAGGAGCTAACCAGAGCTGAAAACTCTGTTGACACAACAGGACAGGATGCCTTCCAGAGGGACCTGGATAAGCTTGAGAGGTGGGCCCATGAGAACCTCATGAGGTTCAACCAAATCCACGTGCAGGATGTTGCACCTGGGTCAGGGTAATCCCAGACATGACTACAAACTGCGAGAAGAACTCACTGAAAGCAGCCCTGCTGAAAAGGACATGGGTGTTCTGGTGGACAAAAAGCTGAATGTGAGCCAACAGTGTGTGCTCACAGTCCAGAAAACCAACCACATCCTGGGCTGCATCAATAAAAGTGTGGCCAGTGGGTCGAAGGAGGTGATTCTGCCCCTCTGCTCTGTCCTCGTGAGACTCCAACTGCAGTACTGTATTCAGGTCTGAGATCCTTAGCACAAAAAAGATGTGGACCTGTTAGAGCAAGTCCAGAGGAGGGCCATGAAGATGATCAGAGGGCCAAAGCACCTCCTGTGATGGCAGGCTGAGTGAGCTGGGTGTTCAGCCTGGAGATGAGAAGGCTCTGAGGAGACCTCACTGTAACATTTCAGTTCCTAAAGGGGCTTATAAAAAAGAGGGAGAGTGACTTTGTTGTATACAGGCAGATAGTGACAGGACAAGGGGGGGCAGTTTTATCTGAAGAGGAGAGAATTAATTTAGATGTTACAAAAAAATTCTTTACCCAGAGGGTAGGGAGGCATTGAAACAGGCTGCCCAGAGAAGCTGGGGATGTTCCATCCCTGAAATTGTTCAAGGCCAGGTTGGATGGGGCCCTGAGCAACCTGATCTTATGGGTGGCATCCTTGCCCGTAGCAGGGGGGGAGGGGTTGGAACTAGATGATCTTGCAGGTCCTTTCCAACCCAGGCCTTTATACGATTCTATGCCTCTGTCCTGCAATCCAGATACTGCCTGCCTTGTTGATGCTTCAACACTGTATAGAAAAATGCTTTCCTGAATTCCAGGGAGAGAGATGGGAAAGGAAAAGAATAATAAGGTGGGACAATTAGTCCTGTTAGGCTTAGATGCTGTGGAGAGGGCAGGAGGGAGGAAACTACTGGGGAATTACTGGTACAGGAGATTGATACAGGGAGCAGAGGGCAGGACATGGAGGACCTTGAGGCTAGTCAGAGAAATGAGTATGAAGATGGGGAGAGCACAGGAGATTCATACATATTCAACAGATCAAGCTCTTCTCCAAAGCTGAGATTCAGGGGTCTTGTACTTCTGTTATCAGCAGACTGTCCTGAAACTTACTGTTCCATCTTCCTCTAGTGCTTTTGCACCAAGGGTGGCATTCTGCTGTATTCCTAACCGCTGGTTACGCACAGGGGTGGGGCATCCCATGGGGGCTCAGGCTGTGTCAAGTCACTGGCATGCCAAACAGGGAGTCAGTGTGTTGCCAGATGATGGGGTAAATTCCCTTGATGTTATAAAATGGATGCCAAGGATGCCATGCCTAAAATACTCAAAAGTTTGCCTTTGCAGATTTGATGCACATGTACAAGTGGGTAACAATATATCATAAATTACAACCTGAGACACTGTTTTTTGCCAGAGAATGTGTCTTATTTAGTAGGTACCATGCGCAGGGCTGTCTTGGTAAGCAGCTTTTTAGGAGTAAAACCATCTTATTCCTGTCATTTCAAATTCCTTTGAATGCTTGGTTTTGCAACCTTTATACCCTCTTCAGTTAAGACAGGTAGGAAAAGAGATTTGACATTTTTAATAGTTTTTCTCTTAAGGTTCTTCTTAAATCCTTCTGGTATAATCTATGATTCCAGAAATTCTTCTGTCGTAGCCTAAAGGCTCACTACTAACCCCTTATCCTTCTCACATACCGCAAATGAGAGACAGAAACTGTTTTGTAAATAAATTTGTATAGGTTATGCCAGATAAATAAGCACTTCTCTTGACAATTGAAATTAAGCTATCTCGAAATTTAAAAAAAAAGGAAAACTTACAGAAAACAGGTAGTAGTAGCAGTGCTCTATTTGTATTCAGTGCAAAGGATAGACATTTTTGGAAAGCCTTCCAAGTCCAAACAGACGTTTCTATTTCTGTAGAAAGGTGATTTCCCAACATGCTTCTATTTGAGTGAAAATAGTTGGAGCATTGGTGTTCAAAGGCAGAAACATATGCTTCTCCAATTTGGAAATGTTCTTGTCAATATAAACAGAACCAACTCATCTTTTTGGTTGAAATATTGAAAAACGGTGCTAATCCCTATCAGGGTAATTTTTAATTATTTTTTTTTTTATTGTGGTTCTCACCTGTTGATCAGCAAGAAGGGCTTGTGCTTTGTGTGCCTAAGCACAGTCTCTAGTGCATGGTTTTCTAACTTTATGGACACATGCAAAGTCTGTGAAATTACTATAATAGGAATAGCAGATAAAATTATTAAAAACAGAGCCCAGGTAGGGACTGTTCACTTCTTATTGTCCCAACTGAACACCCTGTGCCCAGGTGGCATCTGGCTGCTGGCATGGCAGCCACTGCCCTTGGCTTCAGTGGTGTGTAAGGATATCCAGGAGAAGAGTGGGCCAAGGGAGAAATGCGGATGGGGTGCATGGTGCCAGCTTCCTCCACAGTGCATGCATGGGAGCCAGCAGGTTGCTGGGGCTGTTCTGTGGGGCCACTTGGGCTTGTGCAGTATGTAGCATGCAAAGTTGTCTCTTCGGGAAATTTAGGAATGTACTTAGGTCTCTGAAGCAATGCTTCTGTGGCTCAGAAGCACAGCCCGATTCAGTGTGAACTTGAGTGATTAGCACAGCTATTACCGCATCTATAAATAGAATTCATCTTACAATATATTTAGTTTAATGATATAATAAATAAATTACAGTTAACTTTAATAGGAGCACAATGAATGGAAACACAGTTCTTATGAAGATCTGCTGCCATTAGTGAATGTTTTGCAAGATGCATTATATGTAATACCATCTTCTTCCTTTGAAAAATGAATAATCTAACAATACTCTGTAGAAACAAAACACAAAAAAGCAACTCGACATGTTCCTGTTGCATGGAAAGCACGCAAGTACATGAAAGTACAGGTTGCTTTATCAACCTTAACTCTGCCCCTTATGAATATGCACTGTGAAAAATGTTTGTTATATGATAATATAATAATTGCTAGTTCTAAAACAAACCATGCAATGTTTCTATGTAAGAAACTTGCATGGTTACTGTCACAGGGAATTAAAAGCAATGTGAAGCCTAGCTCCACTGATATTTTCCTTTCATTTATCTTTTTCTTTAACAAGAAAAATGTTTTGGGCTTGTTTGTTGGGTTTTTTTCCAGTGAAATAATATATAGTTCTAATGAGACAAGATCCCTGGAGTAAACATGACATGTTTAAGGAAGGTTGACATTACATCCCCTGCCTGTGGTTCACCTTGTTGTGCTTGTTTTATGGTAAATCTTTTGAGTGTCCATTTTCATTTGTCAAAGACTAAAGTATATTTTCCAATGCAAATAAGTTGCTCTGGTAACAATACAGTCCTCTGGGTTGGGAGGACAAGGCCCAAAGCCCCCAGTTCCTTGCCTTTTCACCTAAGGCTGTAATTTGGCAAGTGTTCAAGGTAGCTTTTCTAGGGGCTTGGGAAGGTTAAAAAGGAGAGAGCAGGCTCTATCTCTTGCTATGCTGGCACAGACGTGTATGGCTGTGCAGGAGGGGAGATGGAGAATCTGACCTGGTTGAAAAATAGCCCAGCAAAAAGGAGTCCTGAGGTCAGTTGCCACTATGGTTGACCCCAGAGCCATACAACGAAGGTTGTGGTGGCACACCTGAGAAGGTGATGCAAGCATAGAAATGCATGGCCAAAGGCAGCCATGGGTTCACAGGTGTAGGGACTGCTTTTTCGCTTTTTTTTTCTTCTTCCCAGTGGCTGTGCTGGCTTAAGTGCACACCAAACTATAGCTGAGAGTGATGCCGCTAGGTGTAAATAATAGGCTTATGCTCTCTGTGTGGTACACTCAGGTTACAGTTCCTCATACCTTTTTCTCAATGGTGTAGCTGGCTCAAGGAATCTGTGCCCTGCCTGTGAATTGCTCATTTGCTTCTGCTGGCTCAGTTGTTTATGAAGGCATGGAAGAAAATTAAACCAGAAACTAGTTCTAAAAAGAAGAAAAAAGAAAACCCCAAGGGTAAAAACTTAAAACCACCTCTCCTGTATCAGTTAATGAACCTGGTTCACAGAGTATTTCTGCAAATGTTTGTTCCTGCAAAAATAAGGGCAAGAGCCATTTTGGGACAGGAATGAGACTGGGACATCTTTAAGCTGGTGTTGCCACCAAGAAGCAATGCATGGAACTGTTCCCTTCATAAATGGGCATATGACAGCTTTGGCTGCACTCCTTTAAAATAGCCTAAGCATCGAAGCATATGTTGCAAGTTCTGTGCCCAACTACAAGGAACCAACAAAGAGGACAGGATGTATGACCTTCAGAGGGGAGTTCTGCTCTGCTGGAGACACAGTGATACCGTATTACATTAAGCATGTCTGTGAAATCTCTCTGCTCTTAAAATATAAATTGAAG
Source organism: Corapipo altera (assembly GCF_003945725.1). Classification (NCBI taxonomy): domain Eukaryota; kingdom Metazoa; phylum Chordata; class Aves; order Passeriformes; family Pipridae; genus Corapipo; species Corapipo altera. The sequence continues at coordinate 19,602,146 of NW_020884876.1, forward strand.
TTTATTATAAATATCCAGCACTGAAGTGTGTTATATACACATCATGTTTAAATCCTTTTCAGAGCTATTTCCTGCAGCCATTAACCAGCACACCTTTTGAATTCTATCAATGTATTTAGAAGTCAATATTTTTTTAAAGGCAAATGTTATAAGAAGGTGGTTTATGGGTAATCTCTGCTACAGATATATACCTTTAAAATGGTATTTGTAATCAAAGTTCATACTATTCTAATAAGATCAGGATTTATAAATAAATAATAATCTGATTTTTCAGTTGCTACCAATGCCATTTCCTTCCCTGCAAAAACAAAACCTAAAGCCTTTTTACACTTTTATTTGACTACAGTACCTTACTTTGCATGGAAATCAAGGATAATCATGTGTGGGGAATTTCATTTTGAAAGCAATCTTCAAAATGCTTTGCCAAGAAACCTTATAGAGTTAATAAACAGTTCAGTATTACCTATCATACTTTGTAATACGTATTCTCTACTCCATTTAAGTAAGCTTTGGAAGGCTTCATGCAAGTTACTGTAGTGCCTCTGTGTGTCCTTCCTTCCTCCCATAATAGAGTTCTTGTTGCTTACACTACTTCATCCCAAACCTTAAGTTCACCAATACTACAAAAATATATCATTTATCAGTAAGCTGCTGATCAGTGCACATTGCAATGTCCAGGTTTGCTTGTACTACACTTGAACTACACAACATCATAAGCATAAATTTCTTCCTGTAAGTGTGTTGAGGCAAACATACTGGAGTGGACCTTTGTAAGCTTGCTGCAGGCATTGTAAGTAAATTGAGCAGAAATTCCTCCATCTAAACTGCTTCCAGGGAGCCAAGTTGTTCTTGTTCTTACCTCATAGTTGGAACGCAGCAGCTGTTGGCCACTAACTGGTGCACTTAAATTCATTTCTTCAAGTCTGTTCTACTCCATCAATACTAACGGTATATTCTGCGCAAACAGATGGTTATATCTGTGTGATAAGGTGCATCACACACTTGAAATTTGTTATATATTCCAGTTTTCTTTAATTGGTCAGTGTTCTAAAACTTTGTCTCACCCTGCCCACAGATTGGGAATTGACACATAAAAAGTTCCAGCTCAGCACCTAGGATGCACGTAATAAATCTCAAATTAGCAGCAGCTCCTAAGGCTAGCCTAGCCCAAATTGAACTGGGAGAAATGATGAGAACATGAGATTTCCAAGATCCCAGTGGGTCACTTGTTTAATTTCATAATAATTCAGAAAGAAAAAGATCTGACAATAATAGCAGTGCCTTTTTGTAGAGGAAAAGCCTGCCCTAAATTATTTTGGAACATGTCTAATGCTTGATGTTGTATGGGATTTTTTTCTTCTTTTCTGAGACCTTACACATGTTGGACTTCAGCATGTGCCTTTCTCATTGACTGAATGGGAACTTAGGCTTTTAAATGTAGGTGTGCTAAGCTAAGCTGTGGTTAAATGTCTAAAGCAGATGGCAGAAGTACCTCTCTGTGGGGCCAGATTCTTGCCTGAATGGGAGCATTTGGCAAATTAAATGAAGTATGTAGTTGGATGAATAGGTCGAATATAGAAGACAAAGTGCTGGCTGCTGCAGCTGCCCAAACTAGATTACCAAGCAGAAGGGGAGTGTTTAAAACCTGAGTCCAAATTTGAGAAAGGGAAAAACAACTGAGCGTGACCGTTCTTCCCAGATCATCTTTGCTGTGTCCAGGGTAAATCTTGCGCAGTTAAGAATTTGGCCCCACCCGATGAGGATGTTTGGTTTCCTGGATAGAAAAAAAACCCCCACAACACATAAAAATCCCTCTGAAGTATTTCTGAAGGAGTCAGTCTGCTAAGTGTCTGCTAAATGTGCAGAGTACACAGAATCCCTTCTGGCACTGTCTTGAATGATGCATTTACCAATATTAATGGAGATACAAAACCATATTGCTCCATAGTTCCTCCTGTACACATTATGCTCCTAACACACATATGTGTATGTGAAATGCCATTTACAGTTTTTGCATTCCATGGTTTAAACACTAGTGTTTTTCCAAAATGCTGACTGGTCATTACCACAGCCAGACCATCCTGTGGTCTCTCCACTCAAAAATGTTTCTCCAACTAAAAAAAACAACAAAAAAATGTTGTTTCTTTGGTCTATTGCACTGTAATCTCCGTTCTTCTGGGGATTATATAGCTCTGTGGGTGATTTCTGTAATTCATTCTAGTCTTTCATTAGAAGTAATAGACGGTCTTAATTACAGCATGCCACATGACAAACTGGTAAAGGTGCTAGAAATGTTGCCAACAGGAAAAGAATTGGATGCTGTGAATTTTTTTTAATTAAGAGTTGGCAGTACTGACGGGAAATAAGACTGGACTTGTGTCCACTGAAAACTATGTAATTTTGGTGTAGACATTTTTCTAAATGTCATTAATTGTATGCTGTTTGTGGTTTTAAGAACTTGAAAAATTATCTCCAGCTTAGACAAAATAAGACCAACCTTTGAAGTTGAATATATACCAAATAGGGAAAAAAACCATGGTAACTTTTGATTTTTTTCTTAACATTGCTTTATAAACTGTAGTCTTCTTCAATGTACCTTAATTTGTGATGAACATTTACTTTATACCATTACGTATTCTTAGAGCATACTATCTTACTACAGTAAATATTTTTTTAAATGTCTGTAGAGATGTAAATGGATGCATCATTTTTGCTACTTGCTGTCAGGCTCTCAAAACCAAACAGGTTTGGGGTCTTGTGCCTTCACCCTTGTATTTTCCCAGAAGGTGCAGAGTGAAGCTGTGTGATCTGCAGCACAGCTCAGTCTCCAGGGTTGGGCAGTTCCACACTACTTTTGCAAACCCTTAATTAATTTATTACAAGGTAGAGTGTGGTGCATTCATGACACTAAATTTTTCTGAGGACAGGGTAGTTCTCAAAGTCAAGGGAGAGAGAGAAAGTCCTTTCTAGACAGGAATTTAGAGTAGCAGTCTAATAGTAAGTGCCTTTAGCCTCTCATAGAGTGTGTTCCTTTCCCTCAGTCAGAGAGAGCCCAGGCTGTTGTTAGGCATTTGGGACAAGAGCAGACACTCAACTAGAGTAAACTTGCGACTACCCAGACACTATCAAACTTAATGAGAGGCAGAGGAAATGTTTCTTTATTTGTAGAGAATGAAAAATGGAACCACTATAGAGAAAAATACTAAATAAGTGAGAGCCAGAGCCATATCCATGTGCAATTTTTGGTTTTTGCTCTGAGAAAGGCAGACTGCTAGATGGAAGATGGTCACTGTTCAAATGTCAAAATCTGTCTGTGGTATCTGTATCTAAAATTAGGAAAAAACCCAAACCTTTTGTGCAGAATAAATACCTGACATACTGAGTTTTCTACCACTAGAAAATGATTGTTGGGGTTATTTCATGGGTCCTGACTGTGGCAAAGAGATTAGCAGTTAAGTCAGTGTTTTTTTACCATGAGAGAATATCTGCCAATCATTATCAAAAGAGAAGTAATCTGCAATAGTAGTAGTCCAAAAAAAGAGGAAAATAGTAATTTCTAATTATTATTCAACTCATTGACTGATTAATTCCAAAGCACATTTTGTTCAAAAGATAAATCTAGCCATGCTGTCAGATTACACTTGCTTTTGGGCTGAGGGAGAGGCTGATCCCTGAGGATTTCCTGCCAGTCCCCGCTGTGATGCTGGAGGAAGAGTAGCCATCCCCCCTCTGCATTGAGTACACTCACTGATGGGAGAAAGGGCAGAGATAGCTGCAAGCATCTCAGGGCGTTACGCATGCACATATATAAAGTACTTCTAAGTCCCCACAGCAACAATGTTCAATTCTTTCTTACTCTGATGATTTGGATATTAATTTGCTTCCTGCAATTGTTTAATGTGTATATGCAGCCTATGGGGTTTTTTTCCTTCCCCTTTGCATGTGATGTGCCAGCAAAGGAAGACAGTAATAGTCTCCCGGGATATGTACAGCTCTGTTCATGTCTGAGGTACGAAGTCAACTCAGGACCATTTTGTTCTCATAAAATATACAGCACAGCAGTTCAATGGATAATGGCATAAATACCAGGATTTGATGGGCAGAACCATTTTCACTGGGAGATGAAAAACACTATGAGGACTCAGTGCTGGATGAGAGATACATAAAACCATATAGAAGCATGATCTTGTGTGCTATGGGGGTAGTGATTTTGCCTTATCTGAGTGTGCTAATACCTGTCATACTTTGCTGTTACCAAATAGTAATATATATTAGTTTTTTTAAAGTACTAATGAGGAAGCTAATGGGTTTTGCAGAAAGTACTTCCACTCCTTTAGATGTGTGTTCTGTAAAGGGAGAACATTTTTTTTTAGTGCTTTGGGTGATAAAAAGATGGTTTCCCTTCAGGTCAGCAGGAGCTGACTATGTTTTCTTCTGAGTGCATCCGTCTGGAGGGCTGCTGGGCATCTCCAATTTCACTGCACCGGGGAAAATTATACAGGAGCGCTGGGGCTTCAGATCATGCTCAGAGTGTTCTTTGATGTGAACTTGGACAGCAAACTTTGCAGGAGGGGGGAAAAAAACAAGGAAAAATTGCTGAAGCTGAAGACTCTTTGAGTTGTCTGTATGGAAACTAAAAAAACAAGCTGCCTGGCTGCTCCACTGGTTGCAGGTGTCTGTCTGAGAGCCCAGCCATATGTCAGGAACTTCAGTGCCCTTGAGTCGAACCGTAAGGATGAATTGGACAGATTTGTTGATGTGCACAGAGTAGGAGATGACCAAAAAAGGAGCGTTCTTTAACAAGTAATTACCAAGGGCTTTCCTTTTGCCTTCACTGAAATACAGGTGAGAATCCTGCATAGGATTTGAGCTAAGATGGCTTGGTGCCGCCCAAGGGCTGTGTTGTACGGGAGCGGGGAGCGTGTGTGAGCCCAGGCTGTTCCAGGTGCGCGGGGAAGGCTGCCTGCCTCCCCGCTGGGGAAACCCCGGCCCCGCTCCTGCCTTTGACAGCTCCGCCTCGGCTCTGCTGTGAATTAGTATTTTAATGAATATTACATAATTCTCGGATTCGGCTCTTTCAACTCCTAAATCTTCAAACCCCGTTTATTCTATTGTTTAAGCAATAGAGGGTATTTCAGCATCTTTTTCCCTGGCAAAACTGTAGTGCATTTCAAATTATTCTAAAATTACCCGCACTTTTGAAGGACTAATTTGCGTCTGTCCACGGAACGCAGTCATAGACGAGTCCAGCCAGGCCCGCCGAGGGCGACGGTATAATTATAATTAGTGGAAACGGGTTTATTTTGCTCCCGCTTGGAAAACCGTGGAGCGTGTAGCACTGGGGGAACAGAGCGAGGGCTGGGGGGGCGGCCCCCGCCTCAGAGGCGGTGTGGAGGAAGAGCGGGGGAAGAAAAGGGGGAAATAGCCCCAACCTACGCAGCGCTG